>NW_025725875.1:295000-363600 GCF_021461395.2 Schistocerca americana
AAACCCTACAGAAAAGAGTGAGGCCACGCCGTTTTCTGCCATCAGATTGCTTCTAAAGATGGCGGTTTCAGTTGTCGGGAGTCGCTTCCGCCACTGGCAGTCGTGGCCGAGTGGTTAAGGCGTCTGACTTGAAATCAGATTCCCTCTGGGAGCGTAGGTTCGAGTCCTGCCGACTGCGAAAATTTTCTCGCTCTCAAAAGGCGGACGTTCAGCTGCATCCTAGCAGTTGCGTCACTACTAAACACGTGGGTCACCAGCAATGTGCAGTGCTATTTGATCCAGGGCGCAGCGTTACAGTCGCGCCCAGAAGCCGCAGCTCATCTCCGCGTCTCACAGCCGTCCACCTGGTGTTAGTACAAGTGTCGCCTCACTGGGCAGTGCAGATGTGTCCATTTTAGCTTGCAGACGATGACGTGTAGCAATTTATGAGCTAACGCAAGTCGTATGTTTTACCGTGTGTATCTGCTAGATACTGCCTCTCATACGGTGGAGAGACTCACTCCTTCTTGTGTCTCGTTCTCCGCACACGAGTTGCCCCTGGCATCGATATAGCACGGGTTTTCTAGCGTCAGCGAAGTCAATATTACACGAATCGAGTCGACATGTTTGCTTGTTACGATGACGGAAGAAGAAGAAATGTGTGTGGAACTTCACTGCATCGGCTGCTCGCCTTTCAGCGCCCCTGTGTCTTATCAGACGAAGGTGACTGTGAAATTGGCAACGAGGCAGAGGTTAACGAACACATGCAAATGGCAACCTTCAACGTCAGCCGAAATAGACTGAAGATCTAAAGGTCCCTGGTTCGATCCCGGGTTTCGGCAGGTATTCGTTTTGATGCGACGCCAATGGAATTACTCTGCGTTTGTGATAATGCAACTACCGCTGACAACAAAAATGACTCTCTCCTGTAGCTGTTCTGGTTGTCTAGTGCATGCCATAAGAGGAACTCACTAGACAACTAACTCCCCTAGAAGCAAAAGAATTAAAAATATCCTACCGACTGCATTCCTTTTTCTGTGTCAGGTGGTGAAGAACGTCTTCAACGGAACCGTGAAATGAGCGAAAGCGTGGGAAACATTGCATTCGAAATGCTTGTGAATTTTCCAATTGCCCAGTGAGTGTCGACAAAACACGTAAATTCTCTGCTCCGACGTATGAGGCGTAACAACTAGTGCAATTTGTTGTTGCATCGTGTGCCAGCAGTCTTCGAGAGTGTGTTACGAGCTTAGCGTGATAAGTTTGTAGACAGCATGTAGGCGACGTTTTATTAGTAACGGCCCCATACAGCGATTGCACAACAGTAAAGGACATGAGTCAATGTATAGTTGTGCATTGTGGGAGGTTTTGCAGCCTCGTCTGAGCCCGGATAGCTCAGTTGGTAGAGCATTAGGCTTTTAACCTAAGGGTCCAGGGTTCAAGTCCCCGTCGAGGCGGAAATTTTAACACTTTGGTAGCGATTCGTCTGGTAGCGGTGGAAACGCTACGGAAAATAATGCAGTTACGCCGTTTACTGACACCACAGTGCTTTAAACGGTAGCAGTTGCATGTGTCGGGAGAACACCGCGCTAACGGCAGTCGTGGCCGAGTGGTTAAGGCGTCTGACTCGAAATCAGATTCCCTCTGGGAGCGTAGGTTCGAATCCTACCGGCTGCGTGCGATTTTGCGTACAGAGGAGCAAACATTTTCGCACACATGTGACATGCGTGGGCGAATGCGGGTGCAAACCAGTGACGCCATTCTCAACAAGACGAAAATTTCCGTTTTAAGAATACTGAGTTTTCGCGACGACCGCTGCTTACTGTGGCTATCGGTTCACCTCACACTGACACTGACGCTGGGACTGCAGAAAGCCGTCGCTGAGATCGTGAGTTCACAGATGTGCTCGAAAGTGATGGACAGAGCGAACATTTCATTTTCTTTTTAAGAATCGCAATTTCCATCACTCGAGTGCGGCCAAAGCAGTGGTGCAGCGTTTCTTTTCTTAAGATCTCGCAGCTGCTTGGAGGTATGTCGATCGTTTTAAGACGACAGAAAACTAGCGTCAGCGGTGCGTCAGTGGGAAGTCGGTGAAGTCGCCATTGGAGCCATAAGCCAGTAATTACGACATACGAATCACTCGCGCACCGCGCAGCTGTACGATAATGCTCGTGCGTGGGCCCGCATAGCTGAGTCGGTAGAGCGCTAGGTTTTCAACCAAAGGGTCCTGGGTTCAAGTCCCTGTCTGGGCGAAAATTAATACACTTTCGTAACGGCTAATGGAAACCCTACAGAAAAGAGTGAGGCCACGCCGTTTTCTGCCATCAGATTGCTTCTAAAGATGGCGGTTTCAGTTGTCGGGAGTCGCTTCCGCCACTGGCAGTCGTGGCCGAGTGGTTAAGGCGTCTGACTTGAAATCAGATTCCCTCTGGGAGCGTAGGTTCGAGTCCTGCCGACTGCGAAAATTTTCTCGCTCTCAAAAGGCGGACGTTCAGCTGCATCCTAGCAGTTGCGTCACTACTAAACACGTGGGTCACCAGCAATGTGCAGTGCTATTTGATCCAGGGCGCAGCGTTACAGTCGCGCCCAGAAGCCGCAGCTCATCTCCGCGTCTCACAGCCGTCCACCTGGTGTTAGTACAAGTGTCGCCTCACTGGGCAGTGCAGATGTGTCCATTTTAGCTTGCAGACGATGACGTGTAGCAATTTATGAGCTAACGCAAGTCGTATGTTTTACCGTGTGTATCTGCTAGATACTGCCTCTCATACGGTGGAGAGACTCACTCCTTCTTGTGTCTCGTTCTCCGCACACGAGTTGCCCCTGGCATCGATATAGCACGGGTTTTCTAGCGTCAGCGAAGTCAATATTACACGAATCGAGTCGACATGTTTGCTTGTTACGATGACGGAAGAAGAAGAAATGTGTGTGGAACTTCACTGCATCGGCTGCTCGCCTTTCAGCGCCCCTGTGTCTTATCAGACGAAGGTGACTGTGAAATTGGCAACGAGGCAGAGGTTAACGAACACATGCAAATGGCAACCTTCAACGTCAGCCGAAATAGACTGAAGATCTAAAGGTCCCTGGTTCGATCCCGGGTTTCGGCAGGTATTCGTTTTGATGCGACGCCAATGGAATTACTCTGCGTTTGTGATAATGCAACTACCGCTGACAACAAAAATGACTCTCTCCTGTAGCTGTTCTGGTTGTCTAGTGCATGCCATAAGAGGAACTCACTAGACAACTAACTCCCCTAGAAGCAAAAGAATTAAAAATATCCTACCGACTGCATTCCTTTTTCTGTGTCAGGTGGTGAAGAACGTCTTCAACGGAACCGTGAAATGAGCGAAAGCGTGGGAAACATTGCATTCGAAATGCTTGTGAATTTTCCAATTGCCCAGTGAGTGTCGACAAAACACGTAAATTCTCTGCTCCGACGTATGAGGCGTAACAACTAGTGCAATTTGTTGTTGCATCGTGTGCCAGCAGTCTTCGAGAGTGTGTTACGAGCTTAGCGTGATAAGTTTGTAGACAGCATGTAGGCGACGTTTTATTAGTAACGGCCCCATACAGCGATTGCACAACAGTAAAGGACATGAGTCAATGTATAGTTGTGCATTGTGGGAGGTTTTGCAGCCTCGTCCGAGCCCGGATAGCTCAGTTGGTAGAGCATTAGGCTTTTAACCTAAGGGTCCAGGGTTCAAGTCCCCGTCGAGGCGGAAATTTTAACACTTTGGTAGCGATTCGTCTGGTAGCGGTGGAAACGCTACGGAAAATAATGCAGTTACGCCGTTTACTGACACCACAGTGCTTTAAACGGTAGCAGTTGCATGTGTCGGGAGAACACCGCGCTAACGGCAGTCGTGGCCGAGTGGTTAAGGCGTCTGACTCGAAATCAGATTCCCTCTGGGAGCGTAGGTTCGAATCCTACCGGCTGCGTGCGATTTTGCGTACAGAGGAGCAAACATTTTCGCACACATGTGACATGCGTGGGCGAATGCGGGTGCAAACCAGTGACGCCATTCTCAACAAGACGAAAATTTCCGTTTTAAGAATACTGAGTTTTCGCGACGACCGCTGCTTACTGTGGCTATCGGTTCACCTCACACTGACACTGACGCTGGGACTGCAGAAAGCCGTCGCTGAGATCGTGAGTTCACAGATGTGCTCGAAAGTGATGGACAGAGCGAACATTTCATTTTCTTTTTAAGAATCGCAATTTCCATCACTCGAGTGCGGCCAAAGCAGTGGTGCAGCGTTTCTTTTCTTAAGATCTCGCAGCTGCTTGGAGGTATGTCGATCGTTTTAAGACGACAGAAAACTAGCGTCAGCGGTGCGTCAGTGGGAAGTCGGTGAAGTCGCCATTGGAGCCATAAGCCAGTAATTACGACATACGAATCACTCGCGCACCGCGCAGCTGTACGATAATGCTCGTGCGTGGGCCCGCATAGCTGAGTCGGTAGAGCGCTAGGTTTTCAACCAAAGGGTCCTGGGTTCAAGTCCCTGTCTGGGCGAAAATTAATACACTTTCGTAACGGCTAATGGAAACCCTACAGAAAAGAGTGAGGCCACGCCGTTTTCTGCCATCAGATTGCTTCTAAAGATGGCGGTTTCAGTTGTCGGGAGTCGCTTCCGCCACTGGCAGTCGTGGCCGAGTGGTTAAGGCGTCTGACTTGAAATCAGATTCCCTCTGGGAGCGTAGGTTCGAGTCCTGCCGACTGCGAAAATTTTCTCGCTCTCAAAAGGCGGACGTTCAGCTGCATCCTAGCAGTTGCGTCACTACTAAACACGTGGGTCACCAGCAATGTGCAGTGCTATTTGATCCAGGGCGCAGCGTTACAGTCGCGCCCAGAAGCCGCAGCTCATCTCCGCGTCTCACAGCCGTCCACCTGGTGTTAGTACAAGTGTCGCCTCACTGGGCAGTGCAGATGTGTCCATTTTAGCTTGCAGACGATGACGTGTAGCAATTTATGAGCTAACGCAAGTCGTATGTTTTACCGTGTGTATCTGCTAGATACTGCCTCTCATACGGTGGAGAGACTCACTCCTTCTTGTGTCTCGTTCTCCGCACACGAGTTGCCCCTGGCATCGATATAGCACGGGTTTTCTAGCGTCAGCGAAGTCAATATTACACGAATCGAGTCGACATGTTTGCTTGTTACGATGACGGAAGAAGAAGAAATGTGTGTGGAACTTCACTGCATCGGCTGCTCGCCTTTCAGCGCCCCTGTGTCTTATCAGACGAAGGTGACTGTGAAATTGGCAACGAGGCAGAGGTTAACGAACACATGCAAATGGCAACCTTCAACGTCAGCCGAAATAGACTGAAGATCTGAAGGTCCCTGGTTCGATCCCGGGTTTCGGCAGGTATTCGTTTCGATGCGACGCCAATGGAATTGCTCTGCGTTTGTGATAATGCAACTACCGCTGACAACAAAAATGACTCTCTCCTGTAGCTGTTCTGGTTGTCTAGTGCATGCCATAAGAGGAACTCACTAGACAACTAACTCCCCTAGAAGCAAAAGAATTAAAAATATCCTACCGACTGCATTCCTTTTTCTGTGTCAGGTGGTGAAGAACGTCTTCAACGGAACCGTGAAATGAGCGAAAGCGTGGGAAACATTGCATTCGAAATGCTTGTGAATTTTCCAATTGCCCAGTGAGTGTCGACAAAACACGTAAATTCTCTGCTCCGACGTATGAGGCGTAACAACTAGTGCAATTTGTTGTTGCATCGTGTGCCAGCAGTCTTCGAGAGTGTGTTACGAGCTTAGCGGGATAAGTTTGTAGACAGCATGTAGGCGACGTTTTATTAGTAACGGCCCCATACAGCGATTGCACAACAGTAAAGGACATGAGTCAATGTATAGTTGTGCATTGTGGGAGGTTTTGCAGCCTCGTCCGAGCCCGGATAGCTCAGTTGGTAGAGCATTAGGCTTTTAACCTAAGGGTCCAGGGTTCAAGTCCCCGTCGAGGCGGAAATTTTAACACTTTGGTAGCGATTCGTCTGGTAGCGGTGGAAACGCTACGGAAAATAATGCAGTTACGCCGTTTACTGACACCACAGTGCTTTAAACGGTAGCAGTTGCATGTGTCGGGAGAACACCGCGCTAACGGCAGTCGTGGCCGAGTGGTTAAGGCGTCTGACTCGAAATCAGATTCCCTCTGGGAGCGTAGGTTCGAATCCTACCGGCTGCGTGCGATTTTGCGTACAGAGGAGCAAACATTTTCGCACACATGTGACATGCGTGGGCGAATGCGGGTGCAAACCAGTGACGCCATTCTCAACAAGACGAAAATTTCCGTTTTAAGAATACTGAGTTTTCGCGACGACCGCTGCTTACTGTGGCTATCGGTTCACCTCACACTGACACTGACGCTGGGACTGCAGAAAGCCGTCGCTGAGATCGTGAGTTCACAGATGTGCTCGAAAGTGATGGACAGAGCGAACATTTCATTTTCTTTTTAAGAATCGCAATTTCCATCACTCGAGTGCGGCCAAAGCAGTGGTGCAGCGTTTCTTTTCTTAAGATCTCGCAGCTGCTTGGAGGTATGTCGATCGTTTTAAGACGACAGAAAACTAGCGTCAGCGGTGCGTCAGTGGGAAGTCGGTGAAGTCGCCATTGGAGCCATAAGCCAGTAATTACGACATACGAATCACTCGCGCACCGCGCAGCTGTACGATAATGCTCGTGCGTGGGCCCGCATAGCTGAGTCGGTAGAGCGCTAGGTTTTCAACCAAAGGGTCCTGGGTTCAAGTCCCTGTCTGGGCGAAAATTAATACACTTTCGTAACGGCTAATGGAAACCCTACAGAAAAGAGTGAGGCCACGCCGTTTTCTGCCATCAGATTGCTTCTAAAGATGGCGGTTTCAGTTGTCGGGAGTCGCTTCCGCCACCGGCAGTCGTGGCCGAGTGGTTAAGGCGTCTGACTTGAAATCAGATTCCCTCTGGGAGCGTAGGTTCGAGTCCTGCCGACTGCGAAAATTTTCTCGCTCTCAAAAGGCGGACGTTCAGCTGCATCCTAGCAGTTGCGTCACTACTAAACACGTGGGTCACCAGCAATGTGCAGTGCTATTTGATCCAGGGCGCAGCGTTACAGTCGCGCCCAGAAGCCGCAGCTCATCTCCGCGTCTCACAGCCGTCCACCTGGTGTTAGTACAAGTGTCGCCTCACTGGGCAGTGCAGATGTGTCCATTTTAGCTTGCAGACGATGACGTGTAGCAATTTATGAGCTAACGCAAGTCGTATGTTTTACCGTGTGTATCTGCTAGATACTGCCTCTCATACGGTGGAGAGACTCACTCCTTCTTGTGTCTCGTTCTCCGCACACGAGTTGCCCCTGGCATCGATATAGCACGGGTTTTCTAGCGTCAGCGAAGTCAATATTACACGAATCGAGTCGACATGTTTGCTTGTTACGATGACGGAAGAAGAAGAAATGTGTGTGGAACTTCACTGCATCGGCTGCTCGCCTTTCAGCGCCCCTGTGTCTTATCAGACGAAGGTGACTGTGAAATTGGCAACGAGGCAGAGGTTAACGAACACATGCAAATGGCAACGTTCAACGTCAGCCGAAATAGCCCAGTTGGGAGAGCGTTAGACTGAAGATCTAAAGGTCCCTGGTTCGATCCCGGGTTTCGGCAGGTATTCGTTTTGATGCGACGCCAATTGAATTACTCTGCGTTTGTGATAATGCAACTACCGCTGACAACAAAAATGACTCTCTCCTGTAGCTGTTCTGGTTGTCTAGTGCATGCCATAAGAGGAACTCACTAGACAACTAACTCCCCTAGAAGCAAAAGAATTAAAAATATCCTACCGACTGCATTCCTTTTTCTGTGTCAGGTGGTGAAGAACGTCTTCAACGGAACCGTGAAATGAGCGAAAGCGTGGGAAACATTGCATTCGAAATGCTTGTGAATTTTCCAATTGCCCAGTGAGTGTCGACAAAACACGTAAATTCTCTGCTCCGACGTATGAGGCGTAACAACTAGTGCAATTTGTTGTTACATCGTGTGCCAGCAGTCTTCGAGAGTGTGTTACGAGCTTAGCGTGATAAGTTTGTAGACAGCATGTAGGCGACGTTTTATTAGTAACGGCCCCATACAGCGATTGCACAACAGTAAAGGACATGAGTCAATGTATAGTTGTGCATTGTGGGAGGTTTTGCAGCCTCGTCTGAGCCCGAATAGCTCAGTTGGTAGAGCATTAGGCTTTTAACCTAAGGGTCCAGGGTTCAAGTCCCCGTCGAGGCGGAAATTTTAACACTTTGGTAGCGATTCGTCTGGTAGCGGTGGAAACGCTACGGAAAATAATGCAGTTACGCCGTTTACTGACACCACAGTGCTTTAAACGGTAGCAGTTGCATGTGTCGGGAGAACACCGCGCTAACGGCAGTCGTGGCCGAGTGGTTAAGGCGTCTGACTAGAAATCAGATTCCCTCTGGGAGCGTAGGTTCGAGTCCTACCGACTGCGCTTGTTTTTTGTGTCAAGAGGTGAAGAACATCTCCAACGGAACCGTGAAATGAGCGAATACATGGGAAGCCCTGCGTTCGAGACGCTTGCGAATTTTACAGTTGTCCAGTGAGCGTCGACAAAACACGTAGCTCCTCCGCTGTAGCATATGAGACGTACAAACTGCTGCAATTTGACTTTACATCGTGTGTCAGCTTTCTTCGATAGTCTGTTACGAGCCTAGCGCAATGAGTTTATAGACAGCAGTCAGACGACGTTTAAATAGTAACAGCTCCACGCAACGATTACCCAACAGTAAAGGACATGAGGCAATGTGTCAGTATACGTAGTGGGAGGGGTGCTCACGTAATGTGAGCCCGGATAGCTCAGTCGGTAGAGCATTAGGCTTTTAACCTAAGGGTCCAGGGTTCAAGTCCCTGTTCGGGCGGAAATTTTAATACTTTGGTAGCCGCACGTTTAGTTGCGGTGTAAGCACTATGGAAAAGAACGCAGCTACGCCGTTTCCTGGCACTGCAGTGCTTTAAACGGTAGCAGTTGCATGTGTCGCTAGGGTCTTGCGCTACTGGCAGTCGTGGCCGAGTGGTTAAGGCGTCTGACTCGAAATCAGATTCCCCCTGGGAGCGTAGGTTCGAATCCTACCGGCTGCGTGCGATTTTGCATTAAAACGAGCAGAAATTTTCGCACACATGTGACATGCGTGGGTGAATGCGGATCCAAACCAGTGACACCATTCTCAACAAGACGGAAATTTATGTTTAAGAATACTGTTTCGCGACGGCCGCTGTCTGTTGTGCCTATCGGTTCACCTCGCACGGACGCTAGTACTGCAGAAATCAGTCGCACGCCCACGAACGCGCCCCCGTCCTTTTGTCGCGCCGTCGCCGTGTTCGTGAGTACGCAGATGTGCTTGAAAGTGTAGGACAGAGCGAGCATTCATTTCTTTCTATGAGTCGCAATTCGATTCATTCGAGTGCGGCAAAAGCAGTGGTGCAGCGTTTCTTTTCTTAAGATCTCGCAGCTGCTTGTAAGTATGTCCATCGTTTAAGACGACACAAAACTAGCGTCAGCGGTGCGTCAGTGGGAAGTCGGTGAAGTCGCCATTGGAGCCATAAGCCAGCAGTTACGACACGCGAGTCACTCGCACGCCATGCAGCATGTACTACAACGCTCGGCTGAGGGAGCGGATAGCTCAGTCGGTAGAGCGCTAGACCTTCAACCAAAGGTCCCGTGTTCAAGCCCCCGTCCAGGCGAAAACTAATACACTGTCGTAACGGCTAATGTGCTGGCAACGAAAGCACTACAGAAACGAGTGAGGCCATGTCGCGTTCTGCCGTCAGATTGCATGTAAAGGAGCAGTTGCACTTGTCGGGACACCGCTATGCGACCGGCAGTCGTGGCCGAGTGGTTAAGGCGTCTGACTAGAAATCAGATTCCCTCTGGGAGCGTAGGTTCGAGTCCTACCGACTGCGCTTGTTTTTTGTGTCAAGAGGTGAAGAACATCTCCAACGGAACCGTGAAATGAGCGAATACATGGGAAGCCCTGCGTTCGAGACGCTTGCGAATTTTACAGTTGTCCAGTGAGCGTCGACAAAACACGTAGCTCCTCCGCTGTAGCATATGAGACGTACAAACTGCTGCAATTTGACTTTACATCGTGTGTCAGCTTTCTTCGATAGTCTGTTACGAGCCTAGCGCAATGAGTTTATAGACAGCAGTCAGACGACGTTTAAATAGTAACAGCTCCACGCAACGATTACCCAACAGTAAAGGACATGAGGCAATGTGTCAGTATACGTAGTGGGAGGGGTGCTCACGTAATGTGAGCCCGGATAGCTCAGTCGGTAGAGCATTAGGCTTTTAACCTAAGGGTCCAGGGTTCAAGTCCCTGTTCGGGCGGAAATTTTAATACTTTGGTAGCCGCACGTTTAGTAGCGGTGTAAGCACTATGGAAAAGAACGCAGCTACGCCGTTTCCTGGCACTGCAGTGCTTTAAACGGTAGCAGTTGCATGTGTCGCTAGGGTCTTGCGCTACTGGCAGTCGTGGCCGAGTGGTTAAGGCGTCTGACTCGAAATCAGATTCCCCCTGGGAGCGTAGGTTCGAATCCTACCGGCTGCGTGCGATTTTGCATTAAAACGAGCAGAAATTTTCGCACACATGTGACATGCGTGGGTGAATGCGGATCCAAACCAGTGACACCATTCTCAACAAGACGGAAATTTATGTTTAAGAATACTGTTTCGCGACGGCCGCTGTCTGTTGTGCCTATCGGTTCACCTCGCACGGACGCTAGTACTGCAGAAATCAGTCGCACGCCCACGAACGCGCCCCCGTCCTTTTGTCGCGCCGTCGCCGTGTTCGTGAGTACGCAGATGTGCTTGAAAGTGTAGGACAGAGCGAGCATTCATTTCTTTCTATGAGTCGCAATTCGATTCATTCGAGTGCGGCAAAAGCAGTGGTGCAGCGTTTCTTTTCTTAAGATCTCGCAGCTGCTTGTAAGTATGTCCATCGTTTAAGACGACACAAAACTAGCGTCAGCGGTGCGTCAGTGGGAAGTCGGTGAAGTCGCCATTGGAGCCATAAGCCAGCAGTTACGACACGCGAGTCACTCGCACGCCATGCAGCATGTACTACAACGCTCGGCTGAGGGAGCGGATAGCTCAGTCGGTAGAGCGCTAGACCTTCAACCAAAGGTCCCGTGTTCAAGCCCCCGTCCAGGCGAAAACTAATACACTGTCGTAACGGCTAATGTGCTGGCAACGAAAGCACTACAGAAACGAGTGAGGCCATGTCGCGTTCTGCCGTCAGATTGCATGTAAAGGAGCAGTTGCACTTGTCGGGACACCGCTATGCGACCGGCAGTCGTGGCCGAGTGGTTAAGGCGTCTGACTAGAAATCAGATTCCCTCTGGGAGCGTAGGTTCGAGTCCTACCGACTGCGCTTGTTTTTTGTGTCAAGAGGTGAAGAACATCTCCAACGGAACCGTGAAATGAGCGAATACATGGGAAGCCCTGCGTTCGAGACGCTTGCGAATTTTACAGTTGTCCAGTGAGCGTCGACAAAACACGTAGCTCCTCCGCTGTAGCATATGAGACGTACAAACTGCTGCAATTTGACTTTACATCGTGTGTCAGCTTTCTTCGATAGTCTGTTACGAGCCTAGCGCAATGAGTTTATAGACAGCAGTCAGACGACGTTTAAATAGTAACAGCTCCACGCAACGATTACCCAACAGTAAAGGACATGAGGCAATGTGTCAGTATACGTAGTGGGAGGGGTGCTCACGTAATGTGAGCCCGGATAGCTCAGTCGGTAGAGCATTAGGCTTTTAACCTAAGGGTCCAGGGTTCAAGTCCCTGTTCGGGCGGAAATTTTAATACTTTGGTAGCCGCACGTTTAGTAGCGGTGTAAGCACTACGGAAAAGAACGCAGCTACGCCGTTTCCTGGCACTGCAGTGCTTTAAACGGTAGCAGTTGCATGTGTCGCTAGGGTCTTGCGCTACTGGCAGTCGTGGCCGAGTGGTTAAGGCGTCTGACTCGAAATCAGATTCCCCCTGGGAGCGTAGGTTCGAATCCTACCGGCTGCGTGCGATTTTGCATTAAAACGAGCAGAAATTTTCGCACACATGTGACATGCGTGGGTGAATGCGGATCCAAACCAGTGACACCATTCTCAACAAGACGGAAATTTATGTTTAAGAATACTGTTTCGCGACGGCCGCTGTCTGTTGTGCCTATCGGTTCACCTCGCACGGACGCTAGTACTGCAGAAATCAGTCGCACGCCCACGAACGCGCCCCCGTCCTTTTGTCGCGCCGTCGCCGTGTTCGTGAGTACGCAGATGTGCTTGAAAGTGTAGGACAGAGCGAGCATTCATTTCTTTCTATGAGTCGCAATTCGATTCATTCGAGTGCGGCAAAAGCAGTGGTGCAGCGTTTCTTTTCTTAAGATCTCGCAGCTGCTTGTAAGTATGTCCATCGTTTAAGACGACACAAAACTAGCGTCAGCGGTGCGTCAGTGGGAAGTCGGTGAAGTCGCCATTGGAGCCATAAGCCAGCAGTTACGACACGCGAGTCACTCGCACGCCATGCAGCATGTACTACAACGCTCGGCTGAGGGAGCGGATAGCTCAGTCGGTAGAGCGCTAGACCTTCAACCAAAGGTCCCGTGTTCAAGCCCCCGTCCAGGCGAAAACTAATACACTGTCGTAACGGCTAATGTGCTGGCAACGAAAGCACTACAGAAACGAGTGAGGCCATGTCGCGTTCTGCCGTCAGATTGCATGTAAAGGAGCAGTTGCACTTGTCGGGAGAACACCGCGCTAACGGCAGTCGTGGCCGAGTGGTTAAGGCGTCTGACTAGAAATCAGATTCCCTCTGGGAGCGTAGGTTCGAGTCCTACCGACTGCGCTTGTTTTTTGTGTCAAGAGGTGAAGAACATCTCCAACGGAACCGTGAAATGAGCGAATACATGGGAAGCCCTGCGTTCGAGACGCTTGCGAATTTTACAGTTGTCCAGTGAGCGTCGACAAAACACGTAGCTCCTCCGCTGTAGCATATGAGACGTACAAACTGCTGCAATTTGACTTTACATCGTGTGTCAGCTTTCTTCGATAGTCTGTTACGAGCCTAGCGCAATGAGTTTATAGACAGCAGTCAGACGACGTTTAAATAGTAACAGCTCCACGCAACGATTACCCAACAGTAAAGGACATGAGGCAATGTGTCAGTATACGTAGTGGGAGGGGTGCTCACGTAATGTGAGCCCGGATAGCTCAGTCGGTAGAGCATTAGGCTTTTAACCTAAGGGTCCAGGGTTCAAGTCCCTGTTCGGGCGGAAATTTTAATACTTTGGTAGCCGCACGTTTAGTAGCGGTGTAAGCACTACGGAAAAGAACGCAGCTACGCCGTTTCCTGGCACTGCAGTGCTTTAAACGGTAGCAGTTGCATGTGTCGCTAGGGTCTTGCGCTACTGGCAGTCGTGGCCGAGTGGTTAAGGCGTCTGACTCGAAATCAGATTCCCCCTGGGAGCGTAGGTTCGAATCCTACCGGCTGCGTGCGATTTTGCATTAAAACGAGCAGAAATTTTCGCACACATGTGACATGCGTGGGTGAATGCGGATCCAAACCAGTGACACCATTCTCAACAAGACGGAAATTTATGTTTAAGAATACTGTTTCGCGACGGCCGCTGTCTGTTGTGCCTATCGGTTCACCTCGCACGGACGCTAGTACTGCAGAAATCAGTCGCACGCCCACGAACGCGCCCCCGTCCTTTTGTCGCGCCGTCGCCGTGTTCGTGAGTACGCAGATGTGCTTGAAAGTGTAGGACAGAGCGAGCATTCATTTCTTTCTATGAGTCGCAATTCGATTCATTCGAGTGCGGCAAAAGCAGTGGTGCAGCGTTTCTTTTCTTAAGATCTCGCAGCTGCTTGTAAGTATGTCCATCGTTTAAGACGACACAAAACTAGCGTCAGCGGTGCGTCAGTGGGAAGTCGGTGAAGTCGCCATTGGAGCCATAAGCCAGCAGTTACGACACGCGAGTCACTCGCACGCCATGCAGCATGTACTACAACGCTCGGCTGAGGGAGCGGATAGCTCAGTCGGTAGAGCGCTAGACCTTCAACCAAAGGTCCCGTGTTCAAGCCCCCGTCCAGGCGAAAACTAATACACTGTCGTAACGGCTAATGTGCTGGCAACGAAAGCACTACAGAAACGAGTGAGGCCATGTCGCGTTCTGCCGTCAGATTGCATGTAAAGGAGCAGTTGCACTTGTCGGGACACCGCTATGCGACCGGCAGTCGTGGCCGAGTGGTTAAGGCGTCTGACTAGAAATCAGATTCCCTCTGGGAGCGTAGGTTCGAGTCCTACCGACTGCGCTTGTTTTTTGTGTCAAGAGGTGAAGAACATCTCCAACGGAACCGTGAAATGAGCGAATACATGGGAAGCCCTGCGTTCGAGACGCTTGCGAATTTTACAGTTGTCCAGTGAGCGTCGACAAAACACGTAGCTCCTCCGCTGTAGCATATGAGACGTACAAACTGCTGCAATTTGACTTTACATCGTGTGTCAGCTTTCTTCGATAGTCTGTTACGAGCCTAGCGCAATGAGTTTATAGACAGCAGTCAGACGACGTTTAAATAGTAACAGCTCCACGCAACGATTACCCAACAGTAAAGGACATGAGGCAATGTGTCAGTATACGTAGTGGGAGGGGTGCTCACGTAATGTGAGCCCGGATAGCTCAGTCGGTAGAGCATTAGGCTTTTAACCTAAGGGTCCAGGGTTCAAGTCCCTGTTCGGGCGGAAATTTTAATACTTTGGTAGCCGCACGTTTAGTAGCGGTGTAAGCACTACGGAAAAGAACGCAGCTACGCCGTTTCCTGGCACTGCAGTGCTTTAAACGGTAGCAGTTGCATGTGTCGCTAGGGTCTTGCGCTACTGGCAGTCGTGGCCGAGTGGTTAAGGCGTCTGACTCGAAATCAGATTCCCCCTGGGAGCGTAGGTTCGAATCCTACCGGCTGCGTGCGATTTTGCATTAAAACGAGCAGAAATTTTCGCACACATGTGACATGCGTGGGTGAATGCGGATCCAAACCAGTGACACCATTCTCAACAAGACGGAAATTTATGTTTAAGAATACTGTTTCGCGACGGCCGCTGTCTGTTGTGCCTATCGGTTCACCTCGCACGGACGCTAGTACTGCAGAAATCAGTCGCACGCCCACGAACGCGCCCCCGTCCTTTTGTCGCGCCGTCGCCGTGTTCGTGAGTACGCAGATGTGCTTGAAAGTGTAGGACAGAGCGAGCATTCATTTCTTTCTATGAGTCGCAATTCGATTCATTCGAGTGCGGCAAAAGCAGTGGTGCAGCGTTTCTTTTCTTAAGATCTCGCAGCTGCTTGTAAGTATGTCCATCGTTTAAGACGACACAAAACTAGCGTCAGCGGTGCGTCAGTGGGAAGTCGGTGAAGTCGCCATTGGAGCCATAAGCCAGCAGTTACGACACGCGAGTCACTCGCACGCCATGCAGCATGTACTACAACGCTCGGCTGAGGGAGCGGATAGCTCAGTCGGTAGAGCGCTAGACCTTCAACCAAAGGTCCCGTGTTCAAGCCCCCGTCCAGGCGAAAACTAATACACTGTCGTAACGGCTAATGTGCTGGCAACGAAAGCACTACAGAAACGAGTGAGGCCATGTCGCGTTCTGCCGTCAGATTGCATGTAAAGGAGCAGTTGCACTTGTCGGGACACCGCTATGCGACCGGCAGTCGTGGCCGAGTGGTTAAGGCGTCTGACTAGAAATCAGATTCCCTCTGGGAGCGTAGGTTCGAGTCCTACCGACTGCGCTTGTTTTTTGTGTCAAGAGGTGAAGAACATCTCCAACGGAACCGTGAAATGAGCGAATACATGGGAAGCCCTGCGTTCGAGACGCTTGCGAATTTTACAGTTGTCCAGTGAGCGTCGACAAAACACGTAGCTCCTCCGCTGTAGCATATGAGACGTACAAACTGCTGCAATTTGACTTTACATCGTGTGTCAGCTTTCTTCGATAGTCTGTTACGAGCCTAGCGCAATGAGTTTATAGACAGCAGTCAGACGACGTTTAAATAGTAACAGCTCCACGCAACGATTACCCAACAGTAAAGGACATGAGGCAATGTGTCAGTATACGTAGTGGGAGGGGTGCTCACGTAATGTGAGCCCGGATAGCTCAGTCGGTAGAGCATTAGGCTTTTAACCTAAGGGTCCAGGGTTCAAGTCCCTGTTCGGGCGGAAATTTTAATACTTTGGTAGCCGCACGTTTAGTAGCGGTGTAAGCACTACGGAAAAGAACGCAGCTACGCCGTTTCCTGGCACTGCAGTGCTTTAAACGGTAGCAGTTGCATGTGTCGCTAGGGTCTTGCGCTACTGGCAGTCGTGGCCGAGTGGTTAAGGCGTCTGACTCGAAATCAGATTCCCCCTGGGAGCGTAGGTTCGAATCCTACCGGCTGCGTGCGATTTTGCATTAAAACGAGCAGAAATTTTCGCACACATGTGACATGCGTGGGTGAATGCGGATCCAAACCAGTGACACCATTCTCAACAAGACGGAAATTTATGTTTAAGAATACTGTTTCGCGACGGCCGCTGTCTGTTGTGCCTATCGGTTCACCTCGCACGGACGCTAGTACTGCAGAAATCAGTCGCACGCCCACGAACGCGCCCCCGTCCTTTTGTCGCGCCGTCGCCGTGTTCGTGAGTACGCAGATGTGCTTGAAAGTGTAGGACAGAGCGAGCATTCATTTCTTTCTATGAGTCGCAATTCGATTCATTCGAGTGCGGCAAAAGCAGTGGTGCAGCGTTTCTTTTCTTAAGATCTCGCAGCTGCTTGTAAGTATGTCCATCGTTTAAGACGACACAAAACTAGCGTCAGCGGTGCGTCAGTGGGAAGTCGGTGAAGTCGCCATTGGAGCCATAAGCCAGCAGTTACGACACGCGAGTCACTCGCACGCCATGCAGCATGTACTACAACGCTCGGCTGAGGGAGCGGATAGCTCAGTCGGTAGAGCGCTAGACCTTCAACCAAAGGTCCCGTGTTCAAGCCCCCGTCCAGGCGAAAACTAATACACTGTCGTAACGGCTAATGTGCTGGCAACGAAAGCACTACAGAAACGAGTGAGGCCATGTCGCGTTCTGCCGTCAGATTGCATGTAAAGGAGCAGTTGCACTTGTCGGGACACCGCTATGCGACCGGCAGTCGTGGCCGAGTGGTTAAGGCGTCTGACTAGAAATCAGATTCCCTCTGGGAGCGTAGGTTCGAGTCCTACCGACTGCGCTTGTTTTTTGTGTCAAGAGGTGAAGAACATCTCCAACGGAACCGTGAAATGAGCGAATACATGGGAAGCCCTGCGTTCGAGACGCTTGCGAATTTTACAGTTGTCCAGTGAGCGTCGACAAAACACGTAGCTCCTCCGCTGTAGCATATGAGACGTACAAACTGCTGCAATTTGACTTTACATCGTGTGTCAGCTTTCTTCGATAGTCTGTTACGAGCCTAGCGCAATGAGTTTATAGACAGCAGTCAGACGACGTTTAAATAGTAACAGCTCCACGCAACGATTACCCAACAGTAAAGGACATGAGGCAATGTGTCAGTATACGTAGTGGGAGGGGTGCTCACGTAATGTGAGCCCGGATAGCTCAGTCGGTAGAGCATTAGGCTTTTAACCTAAGGGTCCAGGGTTCAAGTCCCTGTTCGGGCGGAAATTTTAATACTTTGGTAGCCGCACGTTTAGTAGCGGTGTAAGCACTACGGAAAAGAACGCAGCTACGCCGTTTCCTGGCACTGCAGTGCTTTAAACGGTAGCAGTTGCATGTGTCGCTAGGGTCTTGCGCTACTGGCAGTCGTGGCCGAGTGGTTAAGGCGTCTGACTCGAAATCAGATTCCCCCTGGGAGCGTAGGTTCGAATCCTACCGGCTGCGTGCGATTTTGCATTAAAACGAGCAGAAATTTTCGCACACATGTGACATGCGTGGGTGAATGCGGATCCAAACCAGTGACACCATTCTCAACAAGACGGAAATTTATGTTTAAGAATACTGTTTCGCGACGGCCGCTGTCTGTTGTGCCTATCGGTTCACCTCGCACGGACGCTAGTACTGCAGAAATCAGTCGCACGCCCACGAACGCGCCCCCGTCCTTTTGTCGCGCCGTCGCCGTGTTCGTGAGTACGCAGATGTGCTTGAAAGTGTAGGACAGAGCGAGCATTCATTTCTTTCTATGAGTCGCAATTCGATTCATTCGAGTGCGGCAAAAGCAGTGGTGCAGCGTTTCTTTTCTTAAGATCTCGCAGCTGCTTGTAAGTATGTCCATCGTTTAAGACGACACAAAACTAGCGTCAGCGGTGCGTCAGTGGGAAGTCGGTGAAGTCGCCATTGGAGCCATAAGCCAGCAGTTACGACACGCGAGTCACTCGCACGCCATGCAGCATGTACTACAACGCTCGGCTGAGGGAGCGGATAGCTCAGTCGGTAGAGCGCTAGACCTTCAACCAAAGGTCCCGTGTTCAAGCCCCCGTCCAGGCGAAAACTAATACACTGTCGTAACGGCTAATGTGCTGGCAACGAAAGCACTACAGAAACGAGTGAGGCCATGTCGCGTTCTGCCGTCAGATTGCATGTAAAGGAGCAGTTGCACTTGTCGGGAGAACACCGCGCTAACGGCAGTCGTGGCCGAGTGGTTAAGGCGTCTGACTAGAAATCAGATTCCCTCTGGGAGCGTAGGTTCGAGTCCTACCGACTGCGCTTGTTTTTTGTGTCAAGAGGTGAAGAACATCTCCAACGGAACCGTGAAATGAGCGAATACATGGGAAGCCCTGCGTTCGAGACGCTTGCGAATTTTACAGTTGTCCAGTGAGCGTCGACAAAACACGTAGCTCCTCCGCTGTAGCATATGAGACGTACAAACTGCTGCAATTTGACTTTACATCGTGTGTCAGCTTTCTTCGATAGTCTGTTACGAGCCTAGCGCAATGAGTTTATAGACAGCAGTCAGACGACGTTTAAATAGTAACAGCTCCACGCAACGATTACCCAACAGTAAAGGACATGAGGCAATGTGTCAGTATACGTAGTGGGAGGGGTGCTCACGTAATGTGAGCCCGGATAGCTCAGTCGGTAGAGCATTAGGCTTTTAACCTAAGGGTCCAGGGTTCAAGTCCCTGTTCGGGCGGAAATTTTAATACTTTGGTAGCCGCACGTTTAGTAGCGGTGTAAGCACTACGGAAAAGAACGCAGCTACGCCGTTTCCTGGCACTGCAGTGCTTTAAACGGTAGCAGTTGCATGTGTCGCTAGGGTCTTGCGCTACTGGCAGTCGTGGCCGAGTGGTTAAGGCGTCTGACTCGAAATCAGATTCCCCCTGGGAGCGTAGGTTCGAATCCTACCGGCTGCGTGCGATTTTGCATTAAAACGAGCAGAAATTTTCGCACACATGTGACATGCGTGGGTGAATGCGGATCCAAACCAGTGACACCATTCTCAACAAGACGGAAATTTATGTTTAAGAATACTGTTTCGCGACGGCCGCTGTCTGTTGTGCCTATCGGTTCACCTCGCACGGACGCTAGTACTGCAGAAATCAGTCGCACGCCCACGAACGCGCCCCCGTCCTTTTGTCGCGCCGTCGCCGTGTTCGTGAGTACGCAGATGTGCTTGAAAGTGTAGGACAGAGCGAGCATTCATTTCTTTCTATGAGTCGCAATTCGATTCATTCGAGTGCGGCAAAAGCAGTGGTGCAGCGTTTCTTTTCTTAAGATCTCGCAGCTGCTTGTAAGTATGTCCATCGTTTAAGACGACACAAAACTAGCGTCAGCGGTGCGTCAGTGGGAAGTCGGTGAAGTCGCCATTGGAGCCATAAGCCAGCAGTTACGACACGCGAGTCACTCGCACGCCATGCAGCATGTACTACAACGCTCGGCTGAGGGAGCGGATAGCTCAGTCGGTAGAGCGCTAGACCTTCAACCAAAGGTCCCGTGTTCAAGCCCCCGTCCAGGCGAAAACTAATACACTGTCGTAACGGCTAATGTGCTGGCAACGAAAGCACTACAGAAACGAGTGAGGCCATGTCGCGTTCTGCCGTCAGATTGCATGTAAAGGAGCAGTTGCACTTGTCGGGACACCGCTATGCGACCGGCAGTCGTGGCCGAGTGGTTAAGGCGTCTGACTAGAAATCAGATTCCCTCTGGGAGCGTAGGTTCGAGTCCTACCGACTGCGCTTGTTTTTTGTGTCAAGAGGTGAAGAACATCCCCAACGGAACCGTGAAATGAGCGAATACATGGGAAGCCCTGCGTTCGAGACGCTTGCGAATTTTACAGTTGTCCAGTGAGCGTCGACAAAACACGTAGCTCCTCCGCTGTAGCATATGAGACGTACAAACTGCTGCAATTTGACTTTACATCGTGTGTCAGCTTTCTTCGATAGTCTGTTACGAGCCTAGCGCAATGAGTTTATAGACAGCAGTCAGACGACGTTTAAATAGTAACAGCTCCACGCAACGATTACCCAACAGTAAAGGACATGAGGCAATGTGTCAGTATACGTAGTGGGAGGGGTGCTCACGTAATGTGAGCCCGGATAGCTCAGTCGGTAGAGCATTAGGCTTTTAACCTAAGGGTCCAGGGTTCAAGTCCCTGTTCGGGCGGAAATTTTAATACTTTGGTAGCCGCACGTTTAGTAGCGGTGTAAGCACTACGGAAAAGAACGCAGCTACGCCGTTTCCTGGCACTGCAGTGCTTTAAACGGTAGCAGTTGCATGTGTCGCTAGGGTCTTGCGCTACTGGCAGTCGTGGCCGAGTGGTTAAGGCGTCTGACTCGAAATCAGATTCCCACTGGGAGCGTAGGTTCGAATCCTACCGGCTGCGTGCGATTTTGCATTAAAACGAGCAGAAATTTTCGCACACATGTGACATGCGTGGGTGAATGCGGATCCAAACCAGTGACACCATTCTCAACAAGACGGAAATTTATGTTTAAGAATACTGTTTCGCGACGGCCGCTGTCTGTTGTGCCTATCGGTTCACCTCGCACGGACGCTAGTACTGCAGAAATCAGTCGCACGCCCACGAACGCGCCCCCGTCCTTTTGTCGCGCCGTCGCCGTGTTCGTGAGTACGCAGATGTGCTTGAAAGTGTAGGACAGAGCGAGCATTCATTTCTTTCTATGAGTCGCAATTCGATTCATTCGAGTGCGGCAAAAGCAGTGGTGCAGCGTTTCTTTTCTTAAGATCTCGCAGCTGCTTGTAAGTATGTCCATCGTTTAAGACGACACAAAACTAGCGTCAGCGGTGCGTCAGTGGGAAGTCGGTGAAGTCGCCATTGGAGCCATAAGCCAGCAGTTACGACACGCGAGTCACTCGCACGCCATGCAGCATGTACTACAACGCTCGGCTGAGGGAGCGGATAGCTCAGTCGGTAGAGCGCTAGACCTTCAACCAAAGGTCCCGTGTTCAAGCCCCCGTCCAGGCGAAAACTAATACACTGTCGTAACGGCTAATGTGCTGGCAACGAAAGCACTACAGAAACGAGTGAGGCCATGTCGCGTTCTGCCGTCAGATTGCATGTAAAGGAGCAGTTGCACTTGTCGGGAGAACACCGCGCTAACGGCAGTCGTGGCCGAGTGGTTAAGGCGTCTGACTAGAAATCAGATTCCCTCTGGGAGCGTAGGTTCGAGTCCTACCGACTGCGCTTGTTTTTTGTGTCAAGAGGTGAAGAACATCTCCAACGGAACCGTGAAATGAGCGAATACATGGGAAGCCCTGCGTTCGAGACGCTTGCGAATTTTACAGTTGTCCAGTGAGCGTCGACAAAACACGTAGCTCCTCCGCTGTAGCATATGAGACGTACAAACTGCTGCAATTTGACTTTACATCGTGTGTCAGCTTTCTTCGATAGTCTGTTACGAGCCTAGCGCAATGAGTTTATAGACAGCAGTCAGACGACGTTTAAATAGTAACAGCTCCACGCAACGATTACCCAACAGTAAAGGACATGAGGCAATGTGTCAGTATACGTAGTGGGAGGGGTGCTCACGTAATGTGAGCCCGGATAGCTCAGTCGGTAGAGCATTAGGCTTTTAACCTAAGGGTCCAGGGTTCAAGTCCCTGTTCGGGCGGAAATTTTAATACTTTGGTAGCCGCACGTTTAGTAGCGGTGTAAGCACTACGGAAAAGAACGCAGCTACGCCGTTTCCTGGCACTGCAGTGCTTTAAACGGTAGCAGTTGCATGTGTCGCTAGGGTCTTGCGCTACTGGCAGTCGTGGCCGAGTGGTTAAGGCGTCTGACTCGAAATCAGATTCCCCCTGGGAGCGTAGGTTCGAATCCTACCGGCTGCGTGCGATTTTGCATTAAAACGAGCAGAAATTTTCGCACACATGTGACATGCGTGGGTGAATGCGGATCCAAACCAGTGACACCATTCTCAACAAGACGGAAATTTATGTTTAAGAATACTGTTTCGCGACGGCCGCTGTCTGTTGTGCCTATCGGTTCACCTCGCACGGACGCTAGTACTGCAGAAATCAGTCGCACGCCCACGAACGCGCCCCCGTCCTTTTGTCGCGCCGTCGCCGTGTTCGTGAGTACGCAGATGTGCTTGAAAGTGTAGGACAGAGCGAGCATTCATTTCTTTCTATGAGTCGCAATTCGATTCATTCGAGTGCGGCAAAAGCAGTGGTGCAGCGTTTCTTTTCTTAAGATCTCGCAGCTGCTTGTAAGTATGTCCATCGTTTAAGACGACACAAAACTAGCGTCAGCGGTGCGTCAGTGGGAAGTCGGTGAAGTCGCCATTGGAGCCATAAGCCAGCAGTTACGACACGCGAGTCACTCGCACGCCATGCAGCATGTACTACAACGCTCGGCTGAGGGAGCGGATAGCTCAGTCGGTAGAGCGCTAGACCTTCAACCAAAGGTCCCGTGTTCAAGCCCCCGTCCAGGCGAAAACTAATACACTGTCGTAACGGCTAATGTGCTGGCAACGAAAGCACTACAGAAACGAGTGAGGCCATGTCGCGTTCTGCCGTCAGATTGCATGTAAAGGAGCAGTTGCACTTGTCGGGACACCGCTATGCGACCGGCAGTCGTGGCCGAGTGGTTAAGGCGTCTGACTAGAAATCAGATTCCCTCTGGGAGCGTAGGTTCGAGTCCTACCGACTGCGCTTGTTTTTTGTGTCAAGAGGTGAAGAACATCTCCAACGGAACCGTGAAATGAGCGAATACATGGGAAGCCCTGCGTTCGAGACGCTTGCGAATTTTACAGTTGTCCAGTGAGCGTCGACAAAACACGTAGCTCCTCCGCTGTAGCATATGAGACGTACAAACTGCTGCAATTTGACTTTACATCGTGTGTCAGCTTTCTTCGATAGTCTGTTACGAGCCTAGCGCAATGAGTTTATAGACAGCAGTCAGACGACGTTTAAATAGTAACAGCTCCACGCAACGATTACCCAACAGTAAAGGACATGAGGCAATGTGTCAGTATACGTAGTGGGAGGGGTGCTCACGTAAAGTGAGCCCGGATAGCTCAGTCGGTAGAGCATTAGGCTTTTAACCTAAGGGTCCAGGGTTCAAGTCCCTGTTCGGGCGGAAATTTTAATACTTTGGTAGCCGCACGTCTAGTAGCGGTGTAAGCACTACGGAAAAGAACGCAGCTACGCCGTTTCCTGGCACTGCAGTGCTTTAAACGGTAGTAGTTGCATGTGTCGCTAGGGTCTTGCGCTACTGGCAGTCGTGGCCGAGTGGTTAAGGCGTCTGACTCGAAATCAGATTCCCCCTGGGAGCGTAGGTTCGAATCCTACCGGCTGCGTGCGATTTTGCATTAAAACGAGCAGAAATTTTCGCACACATGTGACATGCGTGGGTGAATGCGGATCCAAACCAGTGACACCATTCTCAACAAGACGGAAATTTATGTTTAAGAATACTGTTTCGCGACGGCCGCTGTCTGTTGTGCCTATCGGTTCACCTCGCACGGACGCTAGTACTGCAGAAATCAGTCGCACGCCCACGAACGCGCCCCCGTCCTTTTGTCGCGCCGTCGCCGTGTTCGTGAGTACGCAGATGTGCTTGAAAGTGTAGGACAGAGCGAGCATTCATTTCTTTCTATGAGTCGCAATTCGATTCATTCGAGTGCGGCAAAAGCAGTGGTGCAGCGTTTCTTTTCTTAAGATCTCGCAGCTGCTTGTAAGTATGTCCATCGTTTAAGACGACACAAAACTAGCGTCAGCGGTGCGTCAGTGGGAAGTCGGTGAAGTCGCCATTGGAGCCATAAGCCAGCAGTTACGACACGCGAGTCACTCGCACGCCATGCAGCATGTACTACAACGCTCGGCTGAGGGAGCGGATAGCTCAGTCGGTAGAGCGCTAGACCTTCAACCAAAGGTCCCGTGTTCAAGCCCCCGTCCAGGCGAAAACTAATACACTGTCGTAACGGCTAATGTGCTGGCAACGAAAGCACTACAGAAACGAGTGAGGCCATGTCGCGTTCTGCCGTCAGATTGCATGTAAAGGAGCAGTTGCACTTGTCGGGACACCGCTATGCGACCGGCAGTCGTGGCCGAGTGGTTAAGGCGTCTGACTAGAAATCAGATTCCCTCTGGGAGCGTAGGTTCGAGTCCTACCGACTGCGCTTGTTTTTTGTGTCAAGAGGTGAAGAACATCTCCAACGGAACCGTGAAATGAGCGAATACATGGGAAGCCCTGCGTTCGAGACGCTTGCGAATTTTACAGTTGTCCAGTGAGCGTCGACAAAACACGTAGCTCCTCCGCTGTAGCATATGAGACGTACAAACTGCTGCAATTTGACTTTACATCGTGTGTCAGCTTTCTTCGATAGTCTGTTACGAGCCTAGCGCAATGAGTTTATAGACAGCAGTCAGACGACGTTTAAATAGTAACAGCTCCACGCAACGATTACCCAACAGTAAAGGACATGAGGCAATGTGTCAGTATACGTAGTGGGAGGGGTGCTCACGTAATGTGAGCCCGGATAGCTCAGTCGGTAGAGCATTAGGCTTTTAACCTAAGGGTCCAGGGTTCAAGTCCCTGTTCGGGCGGAAATTTTAATACTTTGGTAGCCGCACGTTTAGTAGCGGTGTAAGCACTACGGAAAAGAACGCAGCTACGCCGTTTCCTGGCACTGCAGTGCTTTAAACGGTAGCAGTTGCATGTGTCGCTAGGGTCTTGCGCTACTGGCAGTCGTGGCCGAGTGGTTAAGGCGTCTGACTCGAAATCAGATTCCCCCTGGGAGCGTAGGTTCGAATCCTACCGGCTGCGTGCGATTTTGCATTAAAACGAGCAGAAATTTTCGCACACATGTGACATGCGTGGGTGAATGCGGATCCAAACCAGTGACACCATTCTCAACAAGACGGAAATTTATGTTTAAGAATACTGTTTCGCGACGGCCGCTGTCTGTTGTGCCTATCGGTTCACCTCGCACGGACGCTAGTACTGCAGAAATCAGTCGCACGCCCACGAACGCGCCCCCGTCCTTTTGTCGCGCCGTCGCCGTGTTCGTGAGTACGCAGATGTGCTTGAAAGTGTAGGACAGAGCGAGCATTCATTTCTTTCTATGAGTCGCAATTCGATTCATTCGAGTGCGGCAAAAGCAGTGGTGCAGCGTTTCTTTTCTTAAGATCTCGCAGCTGCTTGTAAGTATGTCCATCGTTTAAGACGACACAAAACTAGCGTCAGCGGTGCGTCAGTGGGAAGTCGGTGAAGTCGCCATTGGAGCCATAAGCCAGCAGTTACGACACGCGAGTCACTCGCACGCCATGCAGCATGTACTACAACGCTCGGCTGAGGGAGCGGATAGCTCAGTCGGTAGAGCGCTAGACCTTCAACCAAAGGTCCCGTGTTCAAGCCCCCGTCCAGGCGAAAACTAATACACTGTCGTAACGGCTAATGTGCTGGCAACGAAAGCACTACAGAAACGAGTGAGGCCATGTCGCGTTCTGCCGTCAGATTGCATGTAAAGGAGCAGTTGCACTTGTCGGGACACCGCTATGCGACCGGCAGTCGTGGCCGAGTGGTTAAGGCGTCTGACTAGAAATCAGATTCCCTCTGGGAGCGTAGGTTCGAGTCCTACCGACTGCGCTTGTTTTTTGTGTCAAGAGGTGAAGAACATCTCCAACGGAACCGTGAAATGAGCGAATACATGGGAAGCCCTGCGTTCGAGACGCTTGCGAATTTTACAGTTGTCCAGTGAGCGTCGACAAAACACGTAGCTCCTCCGCTGTAGCATATGAGACGTACAAACTGCTGCAATTTGACTTTACATCGTGTGTCAGCTTTCTTCGATAGTCTGTTACGAGCCTAGCGCAATGAGTTTATAGACAGCAGTCAGACGACGTTTAAATAGTAACAGCTCCACGCAACGATTACCCAACAGTAAAGGACATGAGGCAATGTGTCAGTATACGTAGTGGGAGGGGTGCTCACGTAAAGTGAGCCCGGATAGCTCAGTCGGTAGAGCATTAGGCTTTTAACCTAAGGGTCCAGGGTTCAAGTCCCTGTTCGGGCGGAAATTTTAATACTTTGGTAGCCGCACGTCTAGTAGCGGTGTAAGCACTACGGAAAAGAACGCAGCTACGCCGTTTCCTGGCACTGCAGTGCTTTAAACGGTAGTAGTTGCATGTGTCGCTAGGGTCTTGCGCTACTGGCAGTCGTGGCCGAGTGGTTAAGGCGTCTGACTCGAAATCAGATTCCCCCTGGGAGCGTAGGTTCGAATCCTACCGGCTGCGTGCGATTTTGCATTAAAACGAGCAGAAATTTTCGCACACATGTGACATGCGTGGGTGAATGCGGATCCAAACCAGTGACACCATTCTCAACAAGACGGAAATTTATGTTTAAGAATACTGTTTCGCGACGGCCGCTGTCTGTTGTGCCTATCGGTTCACCTCGCACGGACGCTAGTACTGCAGAAATCAGTCGCACGCCCACGAACGCGCCCCCGTCCTTTTGTCGCGCCGTCGCCGTGTTCGTGAGTACGCAGATGTGCTTGAAAGTGTAGGACAGAGCGAGCATTCATTTCTTTCTATGAGTCGCAATTCGATTCATTCGAGTGCGGCAAAAGCAGTGGTGCAGCGTTTCTTTTCTTAAGATCTCGCAGCTGCTTGTAAGTATGTCCATCGTTTAAGACGACACAAAACTAGCGTCAGCGGTGCGTCAGTGGGAAGTCGGTGAAGTCGCCATTGGAGCCATAAGCCAGCAGTTACGACACGCGAGTCACTCGCACGCCATGCAGCATGTACTACAACGCTCGGCTGAGGGAGCGGATAGCTCAGTCGGTAGAGCGCTAGACCTTCAACCAAAGGTCCCGTGTTCAAGCCCCCGTCCAGGCGAAAACTAATACACTGTCGTAACGGCTAATGTGCTGGCAACGAAAGCACTACAGAAACGAGTGAGGCCATGTCGCGTTCTGCCGTCAGATTGCATGTAAAGGAGCAGTTGCACTTGTCGGGACACCGCTATGCGACCGGCAGTCGTGGCCGAGTGGTTAAGGCGTCTGACTAGAAATCAGATTCCCTCTGGGAGCGTAGGTTCGAGTCCTACCGACTGCGCTTGTTTTTTGTGTCAAGAGGTGAAGAACATCTCCAACGGAACCGTGAAATGAGCGAATACATGGGAAGCCCTGCGTTCGAGACGCTTGCGAATTTTACAGTTGTCCAGTGAGCGTCGACAAAACACGTAGCTCCTCCGCTGTAGCATATGAGACGTACAAACTGCTGCAATTTGACTTTACATCGTGTGTCAGCTTTCTTCGATAGTCTGTTACGAGCCTAGCGCAATGAGTTTATAGACAGCAGTCAGACGACGTTTAAATAGTAACAGCTCCACGCAACGATTACCCAACAGTAAAGGACATGAGGCAATGTGTCAGTATACGTAGTGGGAGGGGTGCTCACGTAATGTGAGCCCGGATAGCTCAGTCGGTAGAGCATTAGGCTTTTAACCTAAGGGTCCAGGGTTCAAGTCCCTGTTCGGGCGGAAATTTTAATACTTTGGTAGCCGCACGTTTAGTAGCGGTGTAAGCACTACGGAAAAGAACGCAGCTACGCCGTTTCCTGGCACTGCAGTGCTTTAAACGGTAGCAGTTGCATGTGTCGCTAGGGTCTTGCGCTACTGGCAGTCGTGGCCGAGTGGTTAAGGCGTCTGACTCGAAATCAGATTCCCCCTGGGAGCGTAGGTTCGAATCCTACCGGCTGCGTGCGATTTTGCATTAAAACGAGCAGAAATTTTCGCACACATGTGACATGCGTGGGTGAATGCGGATCCAAACCAGTGACACCATCCTCAACAAGACGGAAATTTATGTTTAAGAATACTGTTTCGCGACGGCCGCTGTCTGTTGTGCCTATCGGTTCACCTCGCACGGACGCTAGTACTGCAGAAATCAGTCGCACGCCCACGAACGCGCCCCCGTCCTTTTGTCGCGCCGTCGCCGTGTTCGTGAGTACGCAGATGTGCTTGAAAGTGTAGGACAGAGCGAGCATTCATTTCTTTCTATGAGTCGCAATTCGATTCATTCGAGTGCGGCAAAAGCAGTGGTGCAGCGTTTCTTTTCTTAAGATCTCGCAGCTGCTTGTAAGTATGTCCATCGTTTAAGACGACACAAAACTAGCGTCAGCGGTGCGTCAGTGGGAAGTCGGTGAAGTCGCCATTGGAGCCATAAGCCAGCAGTTACGACACGCGAGTCACTCGCACGCCATGCAGCATGTACTACAACGCTCGGCTGAGGGAGCGGATAGCTCAGTCGGTAGAGCGCTAGACCTTCAACCAAAGGTCCCGTGTTCAAGCCCCCGTCCAGGCGAAAACTAATACACTGTCGTAACGGCTAATGTGCTGGCAACGAAAGCACTACAGAAACGAGTGAGGCCATGTCGCGTTCTGCCGTCAGATTGCATGTAAAGGAGCAGTTGCACTTGTCGGGACACCGCTATGCGACCGGCAGTCGTGGCCGAGTGGTTAAGGCGTCTGACTAGAAATCAGATTCCCTCTGGGAGCGTAGGTTCGAGTCCTACCGACTGCGCTTGTTTTTTGTGTCAAGAGGTGAAGAACATCTCCAACGGAACCGTGAAATGAGCGAATACATGGGAAGCCCTGCGTTCGAGACGCTTGCGAATTTTACAGTTGTCCAGTGAGCGTCGACAAAACACGTAGCTCCTCCGCTGTAGCATATGAGACGTACAAACTGCTGCAATTTGACTTTACATCGTGTGTCAGCTTTCTTCGATAGTCTGTTACGAGCCTAGCGCAATGAGTTTATAGACAGCAGTCAGACGACGTTTAAATAGTAACAGCTCCACGCAACGATTACCCAACAGTAAAGGACATGAGGCAATGTGTCAGTATACGTAGTGGGAGGGGTGCTCACGTAATGTGAGCCCGGATAGCTCAGTCGGTAGAGCATTAGGCTTTTAACCTAAGGGTCCAGGGTTCAAGTCCCTGTTCGGGCGGAAATTTTAATACTTTGGTAGCCGCACGTTTAGTAGCGGTGTAAGCACTACGGAAAAGAACGCAGCTACGCCGTTTCCTGGCACTGCAGTGCTTTAAACGGTAGCAGTTGCATGTGTCGCTAGGGTCTTGCGCTACTGGCAGTCGTGGCCGAGTGGTTAAGGCGTCTGACTCGAAATCAGATTCCCCCTGGGAGCGTAGGTTCGAATCCTACCGGCTGCGTGCGATTTTGCATTAAAACGAGCAGAAATTTTCGCACACATGTGACATGCGTGGGTGAATGCGGATCCAAACCAGTGACACCATTCTCAACAAGACGGAAATTTATGTTTAAGAATACTGTTTCGCGACGGCCGCTGTCTGTTGTGCCTATCGGTTCACCTCGCACGGACGCTAGTACTGCAGAAATCAGTCGCACGCCCACGAACGCGCCCCCGTCCTTTTGTCGCGCCGTCGCCGTGTTCGTGAGTACGCAGATGTGCTTGAAAGTGTAGGACAGAGCGAGCATTCATTTCTTTCTATGAGTCGCAATTCGATTCATTCGAGTGCGGCAAAAGCAGTGGTGCAGCGTTTCTTTTCTTAAGATCTCGCAGCTGCTTGTAAGTATGTCCATCGTTTAAGACGACACAAAACTAGCGTCAGCGGTGCGTCAGTGGGAAGTCGGTGAAGTCGCCATTGGAGCCATAAGCCAGCAGTTACGACACGCGAGTCACTCGCACGCCATGCAGCATGTACTACAACGCTCGGCTGAGGGAGCGGATAGCTCAGTCGGTAGAGCGCTAGACCTTCAACCAAAGGTCCCGTGTTCAAGCCCCCGTCCAGGCGAAAACTAATACACTGTCGTAACGGCTAATGTGCTGGCAACGAAAGCACTACAGAAACGAGTGAGGCCATGTCGCGTTCTGCCGTCAGATTGCATGTAAAGGAGCAGTTGCACTTGTCGGGACACCGCTATGCGACCGGCAGTCGTGGCCGAGTGGTTAAGGCGTCTGACTAGAAATCAGATTCCCTCTGGGAGCGTAGGTTCGAGTCCTACCGACTGCGCTTGTTTTTTGTGTCAAGAGGTGAAGAACATCTCCAACGGAACCGTGAAATGAGCGAATACATGGGAAGCCCTGCGTTCGAGACGCTTGCGAATTTTACAGTTGTCCAGTGAGCGTCGACAAAACACGTAGCTCCTCCGCTGTAGCATATGAGACGTACAAACTGCTGCAATTTGACTTTACATCGTGTGTCAGCTTTCTTCGATAGTCTGTTACGAGCCTAGCGCAATGAGTTTATAGACAGCAGTCAGACGACGTTTAAATAGTAACAGCTCCACGCAACGATTACCCAACAGTAAAGGACATGAGGCAATGTGTCAGTATACGTAGTGGGAGGGGTGCTCACGTAATGTGAGCCCGGATAGCTCAGTCGGTAGAGCATTAGGCTTTTAACCTAAGGGTCCAGGGTTCAAGTCCCTGTTCGGGCGGAAATTTTAATACTTTGGTAGCCGCACGTTTAGTAGCGGTGTAAGCACTACGGAAAAGAACGCAGCTACGCCGTTTCCTGGCACTGCAGTGCTTTAAACGGTAGCAGTTGCATGTGTCGCTAGGGTCTTGCGCTACTGGCAGTCGTGGCCGAGTGGTTAAGGCGTCTGACTCGAAATCAGATTCCCCCTGGGAGCGTAGGTTCGAATCCTACCGGCTGCGTGCGATTTTGCATTAAAACGAGCAGAAATTTTCGCACACATGTGACATGCGTGGGTGAATGCGGATCCAAACCAGTGACACCATTCTCAACAAGACGGAAATTTATGTTTAAGAATACTGTTTCGCGACGGCCGCTGTCTGTTGTGCCTATCGGTTCACCTCGCACGGACGCTAGTACTGCAGAAATCAGTCGCACGCCCACGAACGCGCCCCCGTCCTTTTGTCGCGCCGTCGCCGTGTTCGTGAGTACGCAGATGTGCTTGAAAGTGTAGGACAGAGCGAGCATTCATTTCTTTCTATGAGTCGCAATTCGATTCATTCGAGTGCGGCAAAAGCAGTGGTGCAGCGTTTCTTTTCTTAAGATCTCGCAGCTGCTTGTAAGTATGTCCATCGTTTAAGACGACACAAAACTAGCGTCAGCGGTGCGTCAGTGGGAAGTCGGTGAAGTCGCCATTGGAGCCATAAGCCAGCAGTTACGACACGCGAGTCACTCGCACGCCATGCAGCATGTACTACAACGCTCGGCTGAGGGAGCGGATAGCTCAGTCGGTAGAGCGCTAGACCTTCAACCAAAGGTCCCGTGTTCAAGCCCCCGTCCAGGCGAAAACTAATACACTGTCGTAACGGCTAATGTGCTGGCAACGAAAGCACTACAGAAACGAGTGAGGCCATGTCGCGTTCTGCCGTCAGATTGCATGTAAAGGAGCAGTTGCACTTGTCGGGACACCGCTATGCGACCGGCAGTCGTGGCCGAGTGGTTAAGGCGTCTGACTAGAAATCAGATTCCCTCTGGGAGCGTAGGTTCGAGTCCTACCGACTGCGCTTGTTTTTTGTGTCAAGAGGTGAAGAACATCTCCAACGGAACCGTGAAATGAGCGAATACATGGGAAGCCCTGCGTTCGAGACGCTTGCGAATTTTACAGTTGTCCAGTGAGCGTCGACAAAACACGTAGCTCCTCCGCTGTAGCATATGAGACGTACAAACTGCTGCAATTTGACTTTACATCGTGTGTCAGCTTTCTTCGATAGTCTGTTACGAGCCTAGCGCAATGAGTTTATAGACAGCAGTCAGACGACGTTTAAATAGTAACAGCTCCACGCAACGATTACCCAACAGTAAAGGACATGAGGCAATGTGTCAGTATACGTAGTGGGAGGGGTGCTCACGTAATGTGAGCCCGGATAGCTCAGTCGGTAGAGCATTAGGCTTTTAACCTAAGGGTCCAGGGTTCAAGTCCCTGTTCGGGCGGAAATTTTAATACTTTGGTAGCCGCACGTTTAGTAGCGGTGTAAGCACTACGGAAAAGAACGCAGCTACGCCGTTTCCTGGCACTGCAGTGCTTTAAACGGTAGCAGTTGCATGTGTCGCTAGGGTCTTGCGCTACTGGCAGTCGTGGCCGAGTGGTTAAGGCGTCTGACTCGAAATCAGATTCCCCCTGGGAGCGTAGGTTCGAATCCTACCGGCTGCGTGCGATTTTGCATTAAAACGAGCAGAAATTTTCGCACACATGTGACATGCGTGGGTGAATGCGGATCCAAACCAGTGACACCATTCTCAACAAGACGGAAATTTATGTTTAAGAATACTGTTTCGCGACGGCCGCTGTCTGTTGTGCCTATCGGTTCACCTCGCACGGACGCTAGTACTGCAGAAATCAGTCGCACGCCCACGAACGCGCCCCCGTCCTTTTGTCGCGCCGTCGCCGTGTTCGTGAGTACGCAGATGTGCTTGAAAGTGTAGGACAGAGCGAGCATTCATTTCTTTCTATGAGTCGCAATTCGATTCATTCGAGTGCGGCAAAAGCAGTGGTGCAGCGTTTCTTTTCTTAAGATCTCGCAGCTGCTTGTAAGTATGTCCATCGTTTAAGACGACACAAAACTAGCGTCAGCGGTGCGTCAGTGGGAAGTCGGTGAAGTCGCCATTGGAGCCATAAGCCAGCAGTTACGACACGCGAGTCACTCGCACGCCATGCAGCATGTACTACAACGCTCGGCTGAGGGAGCGGATAGCTCAGTCGGTAGAGCGCTAGACCTTCAACCAAAGGTCCCGTGTTCAAGCCCCCGTCCAGGCGAAAACTAATACACTGTCGTAACGGCTAATGTGCTGGCAACGAAAGCACTACAGAAACGAGTGAGGCCATGTCGCGTTCTGCCGTCAGATTGCATGTAAAGGAGCAGTTGCACTTGTCGGGACACCGCTATGCGACCGGCAGTCGTGGCCGAGTGGTTAAGGCGTCTGACTAGAAATCAGATTCCCTCTGGGAGCGTAGGTTCGAGTCCTACCGACTGCGCTTGTTTTTTGTGTCAAGAGGTGAAGAACATCTCCAACGGAACCGTGAAATGAGCGAATACATGGGAAGCCCTGCGTTCGAGACGCTTGCGAATTTTACAGTTGTCCAGTGAGCGTCGACAAAACACGTAGCTCCTCCGCTGTAGCATATGAGACGTACAAACTGCTGCAATTTGACTTTACATCGTGTGTCAGCTTTCTTCGATAGTCTGTTACGAGCCTAGCGCAATGAGTTTATAGACAGCAGTCAGACGACGTTTAAATAGTAACAGCTCCACGCAACGATTACCCAACAGTAAAGGACATGAGGCAATGTGTCAGTATACGTAGTGGGAGGGGTGCTCACGTAAAGTGAGCCCGGATAGCTCAGTCGGTAGAGCATTAGGCTTTTAACCTAAGGGTCCAGGGTTCAAGTCCCTGTTCGGGCGGAAATTTTAATACTTTGGTAGCCGCACGTCTAGTAGCGGTGTAAGCACTACGGAAAAGAACGCAGCTACGCCGTTTCCTGGCACTGCAGTGCTTTAAACGGTAGTAGTTGCATGTGTCGCTAGGGTCTTGCGCTACTGGCAGTCGTGGCCGAGTGGTTAAGGCGTCTGACTCGAAATCAGATTCCCCCTGGGAGCGTAGGTTCGAATCCTACCGGCTGCGTGCGATTTTGCATTAAAACGAGCAGAAATTTTCGCACACATGTGACATGCGTGGGTGAATGCGGATCCAAACCAGTGACACCATTCTCAACAAGACGGAAATTTATGTTTAAGAATACTGTTTCGCGACGGCCGCTGTCTGTTGTGCCTATCGGTTCACCTCGCACGGACGCTAGTACTGCAGAAATCAGTCGCACGCCCACGAACGCGCCCCCGTCCTTTTGTCGCGCCGTCGCCGTGTTCGTGAGTACGCAGATGTGCTTGAAAGTGTAGGACAGAGCGAGCATTCATTTCTTTCTATGAGTCGCAATTCGATTCATTCGAGTGCGGCAAAAGCAGTGGTGCAGCGTTTCTTTTCTTAAGATCTCGCAGCTGCTTGTAAGTATGTCCATCGTTTAAGACGACACAAAACTAGCGTCAGCGGTGCGTCAGTGGGAAGTCGGTGAAGTCGCCATTGGAGCCATAAGCCAGCAGTTACGACACGCGAGTCACTCGCACGCCATGCAGCATGTACTACAACGCTCGGCTGAGGGAGCGGATAGCTCAGTCGGTAGAGCGCTAGACCTTCAACCAAAGGTCCCGTGTTCAAGCCCCCGTCCAGGCGAAAACTAATACACTGTCGTAACGGCTAATGTGCTGGCAACGAAAGCACTACAGAAACGAGTGAGGCCATGTCGCGTTCTGCCGTCAGATTGCATGTAAAGGAGCAGTTGCACTTGTCGGGACACCGCTATGCGACCGGCAGTCGTGGCCGAGTGGTTAAGGCGTCTGACTAGAAATCAGATTCCCTCTGGGAGCGTAGGTTCGAGTCCTACCGACTGCGCTTGTTTTTTGTGTCAAGAGGTGAAGAACATCTCCAACGGAACCGTGAAATGAGCGAATACATGGGAAGCCCTGCGTTCGAGACGCTTGCGAATTTTACAGTTGTCCAGTGAGCGTCGACAAAACACGTAGCTCCTCCGCTGTAGCATATGAGACGTACAAACTGCTGCAATTTGACTTTACATCGTGTGTCAGCTTTCTTCGATAGTCTGTTACGAGCCTAGCGCAATGAGTTTATAGACAGCAGTCAGACGACGTTTAAATAGTAACAGCTCCACGCAACGATTACCCAACAGTAAAGGACATGAGGCAATGTGTCAGTATACGTAGTGGGAGGGGTGCTCACGTAATGTGAGCCCGGATAGCTCAGTCGGTAGAGCATTAGGCTTTTAACCTAAGGGTCCAGGGTTCAAGTCCCTGTTCGGGCGGAAATTTTAATACTTTGGTAGCCGCACGTTTAGTAGCGGTGTAAGCACTACGGAAAAGAACGCAGCTACGCCGTTTCCTGGCACTGCAGTGCTTTAAACGGTAGCAGTTGCATGTGTCGCTAGGGTCTTGCGCTACTGGCAGTCGTGGCCGAGTGGTTAAGGCGTCTGACTCGAAATCAGATTCCCCCTGGGAGCGTAGGTTCGAATCCTACCGGCTGCGTGCGATTTTGCATTAAAACGAGCAGAAATTTTCGCACACATGTGACATGCGTGGGTGAATGCGGATCCAAACCAGTGACACCATCCTCAACAAGACGGAAATTTATGTTTAAGAATACTGTTTCGCGACGGCCGCTGTCTGTTGTGCCTATCGGTTCACCTCGCACGGACGCTAGTACTGCAGAAATCAGTCGCACGCCCACGAACGCGCCCCCGTCCTTTTGTCGCGCCGTCGCCGTGTTCGTGAGTACGCAGATGTGCTTGAAAGTGTAGGACAGAGCGAGCATTCATTTCTTTCTATGAGTCGCAATTCGATTCATTCGAGTGCGGCAAAAGCAGTGGTGCAGCGTTTCTTTTCTTAAGATCTCGCAGCTGCTTGTAAGTATGTCCATCGTTTAAGACGACACAAAACTAGCGTCAGCGGTGCGTCAGTGGGAAGTCGGTGAAGTCGCCATTGGAGCCATAAGCCAGCAGTTACGACACGCGAGTCACTCGCACGCCATGCAGCATGTACTACAACGCTCGGCTGAGGGAGCGGATAGCTCAGTCGGTAGAGCGCTAGACCTTCAACCAAAGGTCCCGTGTTCAAGCCCCCGTCCAGGCGAAAACTAATACACTGTCGTAACGGCTAATGTGCTGGCAACGAAAGCACTACAGAAACGAGTGAGGCCATGTCGCGTTCTGCCGTCAGATTGCATGTAAAGGAGCAGTTGCACTTGTCGGGACACCGCTATGCGACCGGCAGTCGTGGCCGAGTGGTTAAGGCGTCTGACTAGAAATCAGATTCCCTCTGGGAGCGTAGGTTCGAGTCCTACCGACTGCGCTTGTTTTTTGTGTCAAGAGGTGAAGAACATCTCCAACGGAACCGTGAAATGAGCGAATACATGGGAAGCCCTGCGTTCGAGACGCTTGCGAATTTTACAGTTGTCCAGTGAGCGTCGACAAAACACGTAGCTCCTCCGCTGTAGCATATGAGACGTACAAACTGCTGCAATTTGACTTTACATCGTGTGTCAGCTTTCTTCGATAGTCTGTTACGAGCCTAGCGCAATGAGTTTATAGACAGCAGTCAGACGACGTTTAAATAGTAACAGCTCCACGCAACGATTACCCAACAGTAAAGGACATGAGGCAATGTGTCAGTATACGTAGTGGGAGGGGTGCTCACGTAATGTGAGCCCGGATAGCTCAGTCGGTAGAGCATTAGGCTTTTAACCTAAGGGTCCAGGGTTCAAGTCCCTGTTCGGGCGGAAATTTTAATACTTTGGTAGCCGCACGTTTAGTAGCGGTGTAAGCACTACGGAAAAGAACGCAGCTACGCCGTTTCCTGGCACTGCAGTGCTTTAAACGGTAGCAGTTGCATGTGTCGCTAGGGTCTTGCGCTACTGGCAGTCGTGGCCGAGTGGTTAAGGCGTCTGACTCGAAATCAGATTCCCCCTGGGAGCGTAGGTTCGAATCCTACCGGCTGCGTGCGATTTTGCATTAAAACGAGCAGAAATTTTCGCACACATGTGACATGCGTGGGTGAATGCGGATCCAAACCAGTGACACCATTCTCAACAAGACGGAAATTTATGTTTAAGAATACTGTTTCGCGACGGCCGCTGTCTGTTGTGCCTATCGGTTCACCTCGCACGGACGCTAGTACTGCAGAAATCAGTCGCACGCCCACGAACGCGCCCCCGTCCTTTTGTCGCGCCGTCGCCGTGTTCGTGAGTACGCAGATGTGCTTGAAAGTGTAGGACAGAGCGAGCATTCATTTCTTTCTATGAGTCGCAATTCGATTCATTCGAGTGCGGCAAAAGCAGTGGTGCAGCGTTTCTTTTCTTAAGATCTCGCAGCTGCTTGTAAGTATGTCCATCGTTTAAGACGACACAAAACTAGCGTCAGCGGTGCGTCAGTGGGAAGTCGGTGAAGTCGCCATTGGAGCCATAAGCCAGCAGTTACGACACGCGAGTCACTCGCACGCCATGCAGCATGTACTACAACGCTCGGCTGAGGGAGCGGATAGCTCAGTCGGTAGAGCGCTAGACCTTCAACCAAAGGTCCCGTGTTCAAGCCCCCGTCCAGGCGAAAACTAATACACTGTCGTAACGGCTAATGTGCTGGCAACGAAAGCACTACAGAAACGAGTGAGGCCATGTCGCGTTCTGCCGTCAGATTGCATGTAAAGGAGCAGTTGCACTTGTCGGGACACCGCTATGCGACCGGCAGTCGTGGCCGAGTGGTTAAGGCGTCTGACTAGAAATCAGATTCCCTCTGGGAGCGTAGGTTCGAGTCCTACCGACTGCGCTTGTTTTTTGTGTCAAGAGGTGAAGAACATCTCCAACGGAACCGTGAAATGAGCGAATACATGGGAAGCCCTGCGTTCGAGACGCTTGCGAATTTTACAGTTGTCCAGTGAGCGTCGACAAAACACGTAGCTCCTCCGCTGTAGCATATGAGACGTACAAACTGCTGCAATTTGACTTTACATCGTGTGTCAGCTTTCTTCGATAGTCTGTTACGAGCCTAGCGCAATGAGTTTATAGACAGCAGTCAGACGACGTTTAAATAGTAACAGCTCCACGCAACGATTACCCAACAGTAAAGGACATGAGGCAATGTGTCAGTATACGTAGTGGGAGGGGTGCTCACGTAATGTGAGCCCGGATAGCTCAGTCGGTAGAGCATTAGGCTTTTAACCTAAGGGTCCAGGGTTCAAGTCCCTGTTCGGGCGGAAATTTTAATACTTTGGTAGCCGCACGTTTAGTAGCGGTGTAAGCACTACGGAAAAGAACGCAGCTACGCCGTTTCCTGGCACTGCAGTGCTTTAAACGGTAGCAGTTGCATGTGTCGCTAGGGTCTTGCGCTACTGGCAGTCGTGGCCGAGTGGTTAAGGCGTCTGACTCGAAATCAGATTCCCCCTGGGAGCGTAGGTTCGAATCCTACCGGCTGCGTGCGATTTTGCATTAAAACGAGCAGAAATTTTCGCACACATGTGACATGCGTGGGTGAATGCGGATCCAAACCAGTGACACCATTCTCAACAAGACGGAAATTTATGTTTAAGAATACTGTTTCGCGACGGCCGCTGTCTGTTGTGCCTATCGGTTCACCTCGCACGGACGCTAGTACTGCAGAAATCAGTCGCACGCCCACGAACGCGCCCCCGTCCTTTTGTCGCGCCGTCGCCGTGTTCGTGAGTACGCAGATGTGCTTGAAAGTGTAGGACAGAGCGAGCATTCATTTCTTTCTATGAGTCGCAATTCGATTCATTCGAGTGCGGCAAAAGCAGTGGTGCAGCGTTTCTTTTCTTAAGATCTCGCAGCTGCTTGTAAGTATGTCCATCGTTTAAGACGACACAAAACTAGCGTCAGCGGTGCGTCAGTGGGAAGTCGGTGAAGTCGCCATTGGAGCCATAAGCCAGCAGTTACGACACGCGAGTCACTCGCACGCCATGCAGCATGTACTACAACGCTCGGCTGAGGGAGCGGATAGCTCAGTCGGTAGAGCGCTAGACCTTCAACCAAAGGTCCCGTGTTCAAGCCCCCGTCCAGGCGAAAACTAATACACTGTCGTAACGGCTAATGTGCTGGCAACGAAAGCACTACAGAAACGAGTGAGGCCATGTCGCGTTCTGCCGTCAGATTGCATGTAAAGGAGCAGTTGCACTTGTCGGGACACCGCTATGCGACCGGCAGTCGTGGCCGAGTGGTTAAGGCGTCTGACTAGAAATCAGATTCCCTCTGGGAGCGTAGGTTCGAGTCCTACCGACTGCGCTTGTTTTTTGTGTCAAGAGGTGAAGAACATCTCCAACGGAACCGTGAAATGAGCGAATACATGGGAAGCCCTGCGTTCGAGACGCTTGCGAATTTTACAGTTGTCCAGTGAGCGTCGACAAAACACGTAGCTCCTCCGCTGTAGCATATGAGACGTACAAACTGCTGCAATTTGACTTTACATCGTGTGTCAGCTTTCTTCGATAGTCTGTTACGAGCCTAGCGCAATGAGTTTATAGACAGCAGTCAGACGACGTTTAAATAGTAACAGCTCCACGCAACGATTACCCAACAGTAAAGGACATGAGGCAATGTGTCAGTATACGTAGTGGGAGGGGTGCTCACGTAATGTGAGCCCGGATAGCTCAGTCGGTAGAGCATTAGGCTTTTAACCTAAGGGTCCAGGGTTCAAGTCCCTGTTCGGGCGGAAATTTTAATACTTTGGTAGCCGCACGTTTAGTAGCGGTGTAAGCACTACGGAAAAGAACGCAGCTACGCCGTTTCCTGGCACTGCAGTGCTTTAAACGGTAGCAGTTGCATGTGTCGCTAGGGTCTTGCGCTACTGGCAGTCGTGGCCGAGTGGTTAAGGCGTCTGACTCGAAATCAGATTCCCCCTGGGAGCGTAGGTTCGAATCCTACCGGCTGCGTGCGATTTTGCATTAAAACGAGCAGAAATTTTCGCACACATGTGACATGCGTGGGTGAATGCGGATCCAAACCAGTGACACCATTCTCAACAAGACGGAAATTTATGTTTAAGAATACTGTTTCGCGACGGCCGCTGTCTGTTGTGCCTATCGGTTCACCTCGCACGGACGCTAGTACTGCAGAAATCAGTCGCACGCCCACGAACGCGCCCCCGTCCTTTTGTCGCGCCGTCGCCGTGTTCGTGAGTACGCAGATGTGCTTGAAAGTGTAGGACAGAGCGAGCATTCATTTCTTTCTATGAGTCGCAATTCGATTCATTCGAGTGCGGCAAAAGCAGTGGTGCAGCGTTTCTTTTCTTAAGATCTCGCAGCTGCTTGTAAGTATGTCCATCGTTTAAGACGACACAAAACTAGCGTCAGCGGTGCGTCAGTGGGAAGTCGGTGAAGTCGCCATTGGAGCCATAAGCCAGCAGTTACGACACGCGAGTCACTCGCACGCCATGCAGCATGTACTACAACGCTCGGCTGAGGGAGCGGATAGCTCAGTCGGTAGAGCGCTAGACCTTCAACCAAAGGTCCCGTGTTCAAGCCCCCGTCCAGGCGAAAACTAATACACTGTCGTAACGGCTAATGTGCTGGCAACGAAAGCACTACAGAAACGAGTGAGGCCATGTCGCGTTCTGCCGTCAGATTGCATGTAAAGGAGCAGTTGCACTTGTCGGGACACCGCTATGCGACCGGCAGTCGTGGCCGAGTGGTTAAGGCGTCTGACTAGAAATCAGATTCCCTCTGGGAGCGTAGGTTCGAGTCCTACCGACTGCGCTTGTTTTTTGTGTCAAGAGGTGAAGAACATCTCCAACGGAACCGTGAAATGAGCGAATACATGGGAAGCCCTGCGTTCGAGACGCTTGCGAATTTTACAGTTGTCCAGTGAGCGTCGACAAAACACGTAGCTCCTCCGCTGTAGCATATGAGACGTACAAACTGCTGCAATTTGACTTTACATCGTGTGTCAGCTTTCTTCGATAGTCTGTTACGAGCCTAGCGCAATGAGTTTATAGACAGCAGTCAGACGACGTTTAAATAGTAACAGCTCCACGCAACGATTACCCAACAGTAAAGGACATGAGGCAATGTGTCAGTATACGTAGTGGGAGGGGTGCTCACGTAATGTGAGCCCGGATAGCTCAGTCGGTAGAGCATTAGGCTTTTAACCTAAGGGTCCAGGGTTCAAGTCCCTGTTCGGGCGGAAATTTTAATACTTTGGTAGCCGCACGTTTAGTAGCGGTGTAAGCACTACGGAAAAGAACGCAGCTACGCCGTTTCCTGGCACTGCAGTGCTTTAAACGGTAGCAGTTGCATGTGTCGCTAGGGTCTTGCGCTACTGGCAGTCGTGGCCGAGTGGTTAAGGCGTCTGACTCGAAATCAGATTCCCCCTGGGAGCGTAGGTTCGAATCCTACCGGCTGCGTGCGATTTTGCATTAAAACGAGCAGAAATTTTCGCACACATGTGACATGCGTGGGTGAATGCGGATCCAAACCAGTGACACCATTCTCAACAAGACGGAAATTTATGTTTAAGAATACTGTTTCGCGACGGCCGCTGTCTGTTGTGCCTATCGGTTCACCTCGCACGGACGCTAGTACTGCAGAAATCAGTCGCACGCCCACGAACGCGCCCCCGTCCTTTTGTCGCGCCGTCGCCGTGTTCGTGAGTACGCAGATGTGCTTGAAAGTGTAGGACAGAGCGAGCATTCATTTCTTTCTATGAGTCGCAATTCGATTCATTCGAGTGCGGCAAAAGCAGTGGTGCAGCGTTTCTTTTCTTAAGATCTCGCAGCTGCTTGTAAGTATGTCCATCGTTTAAGACGACACAAAACTAGCGTCAGCGGTGCGTCAGTGGGAAGTCGGTGAAGTCGCCATTGGAGCCATAAGCCAGCAGTTACGACACGCGAGTCACTCGCACGCCATGCAGCATGTACTACAACGCTCGGCTGAGGGAGCGGATAGCTCAGTCGGTAGAGCGCTAGACCTTCAACCAAAGGTCCCGTGTTCAAGCCCCCGTCCAGGCGAAAACTAATACACTGTCGTAACGGCTAATGTGCTGGCAACGAAAGCACTACAGAAACGAGTGAGGCCATGTCGCGTTCTGCCGTCAGATTGCATGTAAAGGAGCAGTTGCACTTGTCGGGACACCGCTATGCGACCGGCAGTCGTGGCCGAGTGGTTAAGGCGTCTGACTAGAAATCAGATTCCCTCTGGGAGCGTAGGTTCGAGTCCTACCGACTGCGCTTGTTTTTTGTGTCAAGAGGTGAAGAACATCTCCAACGGAACCGTGAAATGAGCGAATACATGGGAAGCCCTGCGTTCGAGACGCTTGCGAATTTTACAGTTGTCCAGTGAGCGTCGACAAAACACGTAGCTCCTCCGCTGTAGCATATGAGACGTACAAACTGCTGCAATTTGACTTTACATCGTGTGTCAGCTTTCTTCGATAGTCTGTTACGAGCCTAGCGCAATGAGTTTATAGACAGCAGTCAGACGACGTTTAAATAGTAACAGCTCCACGCAACGATTACCCAACAGTAAAGGACATGAGGCAATGTGTCAGTATACGTAGTGGGAGGGGTGCTCACGTAATGTGAGCCCGGATAGCTCAGTCGGTAGAGCATTAGGCTTTTAACGTAAGGGTCCAGGGTTCAAGTCCCTGTTCGGGCGGAAATTTTAATACTTTGGTAGCCGCACGTTTAGTAGCGGTGTAAGCACTACGGAAAAGAACGCAGCTACGCCGTTTCCTGGCACTGCAGTGCTTTAAACGGTAGCAGTTGCATGTGTCGCTAGGGTCTTGCGCTACTGGCAGTCGTGGCCGAGTGGTTAAGGCGTCTGACTCGAAATCAGATTCCCCCTGGGAGCGTAGGTTCGAATCCTACCGGCTGCGTGCGATTTTGCATTAAAACGAGCAGAAATTTTCGCACACATGTGACATGCGTGGGTGAATGCGGATCCAAACCAGTGACACCATTCTCAACAAGACGGAAATTTATGTTTAAGAATACTGTTTCGCGACGGCCGCTGTCTGTTGTGCCTATCGGTTCACCTCGCACGGACGCTAGTACTGCAGAAATCAGTCGCACGCCCACGAACGCGCCCCCGTCCTTTTGTCGCGCCGTCGCCGTGTTCGTGAGTACGCAGATGTGCTTGAAAGTGTAGGACAGAGCGAGCATTCATTTCTTTCTATGAGTCGCAATTCGATTCATTCGAGTGCGGCAAAAGCAGTGGTGCAGCGTTTCTTTTCTTAAGATCTCGCAGCTGCTTGTAAGTATGTCCATCGTTTAAGACGACACAAAACTAGCGTCAGCGGTGCGTCAGTGGGAAGTCGGTGAAGTCGCCATTGGAGCCATAAGCCAGCAGTTACGACACGCGAGTCACTCGCACGCCATGCAGCATGTACTACAACGCTCGGCTGAGGGAGCGGATAGCTCAGTCGGTAGAGCGCTAGACCTTCAACCAAAGGTCCCGTGTTCAAGCCCCCGTCCAGGCGAAAACTAATACACTGTCGTAACGGCTAATGTGCTGGCAACGAAAGCACTACAGAAACGAGTGAGGCCATGTCGCGTTCTGCCGTCAGATTGCATGTAAAGGAGCAGTTGCACTTGTCGGGAGAACACCGCGCTAACGGCAGTCGTGGCCGAGTGGTTAAGGCGTCTGACTAGAAATCAGATTCCCTCTGGGAGCGTAGGTTCGAGTCCTACCGACTGCGCTTGTTTTTTGTGTCAAGAGGTGAAGAACATCTCCAACGGAACCGTGAAATGAGCGAATACATGGGAAGCCCTGCGTTCGAGACGCTTGCGAATTTTACAGTTGTCCAGTGAGCGTCGACAAAACACGTAGCTCCTCCGCTGTAGCATATGAGACGTACAAACTGCTGCAATTTGACTTTACATCGTGTGTCAGCTTTCTTCGATAGTCTGTTACGAGCCTAGCGCAATGAGTTTATAGACAGCAGTCAGACGACGTTTAAATAGTAACAGCTCCACGCAACGATTACCCAACAGTAAAGGACATGAGGCAATGTGTCAGTATACGTAGTGGGAGGGGTGCTCACGTAATGTGAGCCCGGATAGCTCAGTCGGTAGAGCATTAGGCTTTTAACCTAAGGGTCCAGGGTTCAAGTCCCTGTTCGGGCGGAAATTTTAATACTTTGGTAGCCGCACGTTTAGTAGCGGTGTAAGCACTACGGAAAAGAACGCAGCTACGCCGTTTCCTGGCACTGCAGTGCTTTAAACGGTAGCAGTTGCATGTGTCGCTAGGGTCTTGCGCTACTGGCAGTCGTGGCCGAGTGGACATTCCGGCTCTAGCTGTCAGCGCGTTCGGACGTGTCCGCTGCTGCTCCGTGTTTACGTTAGTGGTTCCGTCGCGTCCTGAGTTTAATTTGTTGCTGTTTGTGAATTTCTGTGATTCTACGTGTCTGGTGTCATTGTGCTAAGTTTCTGTTTATTTTCGTCCGTTATAACGGTTGTGTTTTGGTGGAATTTCGGTTTATTACCGGAATCTCCTCGCGACTGAAGAAAAATGGCTGGAATTATACGGAAGAATACCCTGGTTTTCTCTTTTGAGAAGGAAACGCGTGCAGTGCAACCTGCGGCTTTGGAAATCCATGACTGGCTGACCGACGTAATTGGAGTAAGTTCTGATTCCGTACATACCACCCAGTTAGATGCTGACAAATACTGTGTCTTTGTAAAATTTTTTAATCCTGTTGATGTTGAGAAGCTGTTATTGAGGTGCGGTAGTGTTGCTGAATTTGTGCACAGAGATGGGTCTAAAAGTAGTGTTTCAATTCGCAAAGCGGATATCACGTATAAATCAGTCAGAGTGCTAAACGTTCCTATTGAAGTAGATAATCAGCTGATTAAAGAGGCGCTTTCGAAATACGGGGAGATCCAGTCCGTTGTCAACGAAAGGTGGTCGAAATTGTATAAATTGCAGTGTTTCAATGGTATTCGATCAGTAGAAATGGAAGTTAAAGCCAATATCCCATCTTTTATTTCTATTGCTGGTCATAAAGCGCATATCGTATATTCAGGGCAGGTGCAGACATGTAATATTTGCAATGCAACGGGTCATTTCCGTCAAGACTGTCCCCGCCGTGTCTATGTCCTTAAAAATAGCCTTACGCAGCGTCAGCGACTTACGCTTAATGATGTTCTGCCTAACAATCATCAACCTCCCCCGGCCGGTAATGATGGAGCCAGTACTTCTGAAGTAACTGCCGTAAATGTCGCTGATTTCCCTCCCTTGCATGTAATTACCGATCGCAGTTCTCTTACCCGTGAATGCGATCTGCAACCTAAAAAGAGACCTTTAGAGACAACTGAAGACTGTTCAGACGATGATACATCACAGTCCAACCGTAAACAAAAGCAATGCAGCGAGGGTGCGGGTGAGGACGTAGACAGTAAACATGCGGCAGTGACGCCAGCAGCAGAGGCCCTCCCGCCGTCAGCTGCTGTTGCCACAGTGTTAGAAAACATGGACGCGAAACCACTGGCTCCGACCACGGTAACACGGAAGTCGAGTTCTGAGGAACAGCAAGTGATGGATCGGACTCAGCCTTGTGAATCTACAGCCACACAGCACTCCCTCCCCGATGCACAGATAGAAGTCGCGGAAGGAACTGAAACTGGAACTAGACTTAGCAAACAGGACTGTGTAGAGGCCACCTCCGAACCATCGGCGCAAGATGCGGATCACTCGCGGCCACACACTGCCACTGCAGAGGTTCAACGACGCAGGCTAAAACCTCAACCGAACCTCAAAGCATCTCGTCACGCCGATAAACAAAAACTAGGAAAAGATGATGTGAAAGCCAAAAACGTATCATATGAAATAATTACTGCAGTATCCCCAGAGAAAAACTCCAAGAACCTTGATGGTGCAAAACCCCACTGTAAAGATAAGTCTGACCCGGTAAAGAATCCATCATTGAACTGACACAGCCAAGTCTAACTCGAGAAATGATACTGCTAAGTGCCACCATGTTCCTGCACAATTTCGGTGACAACGGAATTACCAATCTGCCAAATTCGTAGTTGACTGTTTTTAATATAGTTTTTTTTTTTTTTTTTCTTTTTCTTCTATTACCTCCAGGAGTAATTGTTACTTTTCTCTGACAGTAGGGATTTTTTTTTTTCCTTATTTTCACGAGGAACCTACATGTGCCAGGCATACACAATAACAACTATAAACATTAACAGGATTAAGTCAGAAACGAAGATTGCTGCTCTCAAGGATTTCCTTTATGAATCCGGAACTGACATTGCTTTGCTGCAAGAAGTCACGATGCCTGACCTTAAAGTTGCCGGCTATGTAGAAATACTAAATATCTCACTCGAAACAACGGTGGGCACAGCAATTTTAATCCGGGAAGGGATCCCTGTAACTGATGTCGAGAGACTGGACTCGGGCAGAGCAATAGGAATTAAAGTTTTTGACGTTACTATTATTAACCTGTATGCCCCGTCAGGGACCTCCAATAGACCGGAAAGGGCAAATTTTTTTAGAGAAGAAATAATATATTTATTACGGAAAAACCCACCAGAACTTTTAATTGGCGGCGATTTTAACTGTGTACTAAATAAAAAAGATCAGACTCCCAATTTTAATTGCTGTAACGAATTGAAGCGGTTAGTAACGGATCTAAACCTCAGAGATACTTGGGAAATTAAATATCCCACTGTTGTTGCATATACGTATATAGCTACACAGTCCTGTAGCAGGATTGATAGGATATATGTGTCACAAGGTATGGAAAGATCCTTAGTTAAAGTCGAGACAATTCCTGTATATTTTTCCGACCATTGCAGTATGCTGGCTTCCATCAATTTAAGGGCACAACCATCTCGCCGTTTAAGAAGTCAGTGGAAGCTGAATGTATCTTTGCTACAGGACAATGAGTTAGCAGATGTTGTCAACGAAACGTGGAACATGTGCTTGCGCTCGATAGATCGCTATGTGACTGTTACGGACTGGTGGTGCAACAGGGCCAAACCAAAACTGAGGAACGTTTTAATTCAGTACAGTCTTCAACGATCCCGAGAACTCAAGAACACCGTAGAATTTTATTACGCAATGTTACGGAACTTGTATGAACAGGCGAGCACTTCCGGCATTCGTTTGGCAGACATTAAAAAAACTAAGGCCAAATTACTCCGCATTAAACAACAACAGCTGGAAGGACTAAAAGTAAGGTCAAAAGCCAAGACACTATCAGAGGACGAAACTGCTTCCTTATATCACCTATTGAGACACGCAAAACATAGGAGACGAACCTTTCTTGATGAGATCCAGACTCCGACCGGTCTGACCATTACTTCTCAGAAAGAGATCGTCGACGAGGTTTTCAAGTATTACCACAATCTCTATTCAGCCAGTCAGTTATGCGAAGAATCCTTCGAAGAATTTCTTGGCGGCATAGTTCCTCAGCTGTCAGAAGAGGAAAATGAAGGACTTCTTACTGATTTCACTGAAGAGGATCTCCACGACACCGTCCGCAAGTCTCCTTTAAACAAGTCACCGGGGCCGGATGGGTTGCCCGTTGAATTTTATCTACGATACTGGCCACTCATCGGAGAAAAGTTTACTCAAATGGCAAACGAGATTATCCAAGGAAAACCACTACCTGCTGCTATGAAAGAATGCACAATAGTATTAGTTCCTAAGACTACATCGAAGCGCAATCTACACAACTTTCGCCCTATTTCGTTGCTTAACTCCGACTACAAAATCATAGCTAGACTGTTAAATAACAGACTTTCACTTTTAGCCAAAAAAATAGTAAGTCCACATCAGTCATGTGTACCTGGCAGAACTATTTTCAAAAGTATTGCGGAATACAGGGATTTAATTGCCATCGCCTCTGTGACGAACATCAAATGTGCCATTTGTTTTATCGATTTTCACAAAGCCTTCGACCGTGTGGATCACAGGTTCCTTCTTACAACAATGAGAAAAATAGGCTTTGACGAACGAGTTCTCAGTGTGGTCACGAACGTTGCGTTGGGGATCAACGCAAGTATCTCTGTCAACTGCCAAAGAACTAAGCAGATCCCGATACGGCGTGGCGTTCCTCAAGGCAGCCCGCTTTCCATGCTTCTATTCGTCTTTTCCTTGGAGCCGTTACTCCGCAGTCTTCACGTCAATCTAACAGGTATTACGTTAGCAGGTCACAAAACAGTCACAAATGCATACGCTGATGATGTAGGCGTCGTATTACGGAACGTCGATGACATTACCAAATTAGAATTGCTCATTAAAAAGTACTGCAGCGTGTCGGGTGCTACCACCAATGCTAATAAGAGCAGATTGCTAAACCTGCGGGGTTTTCAACACGTAACTGTCACTTGGGCAACACAGGTCACTCAGTGCAAATCACTTGGGACGACTCTGACTATGTGTCCAGTCAAAATGGCGGCCATTAATTGGAAAACAACATCCGGGTGCATTCAAGGAGCCACCAGAGAAAACCTGCTCCGACCTTTAAATCAATTTCAAAGAATTCGTTTAATTAATAATTGCCTTTTATCAAAAGCTTATTATACGGCGCAACTCTTTCCACTCCCCACCATGATCGCTGGAAAGATAATGTCAATCGTCACTAACTACCTATGGCGAGGTGAAGTGTTTAGAGTGACTGGGAGAACAGCTACCCTCGATCCCAGCAATGGAGGTCTGGGATTAACGGACATTAAGAATAAGGCCTCGGCTCTTTTCCTCAAACGGACCACTAGTCTTCTCAACGAAAACGTTACCAGCATTACAACTAAGTTATTTGAAATTCTTACACCTGCAAGTCTCCACGCGCCAGTTGATGTGCACAAAATCAATCCCCGCCTTCGTCATGTGCGTATATTTTTCATCGATATGAGTTATATTCATAGCGAAATAACTAATTCGCGGCAGTTAACGGCCCGAGCAATTCTGTGTCTCAAGAAGAAAAATGAAGGGAAGAATAAAATAGAGGAAAAATATCCGCATTACAATTGGACAACTATATGGAAGAATATTAACCTGCGTGTTCTCTCCTCCGACGCAAAAACATCATGGTACAAATCGGTCAACAATATAGTCAGTACCAACGAACGGTTGCACTCAATTGGGATTAGCCAAACAAACCTTTGTCTCAAATGTAATCTCGTCGACACAACAGTACACAGATTCACGTGTGCTGGGCATATGAAGAACTGGCAATGGTTGAGAGACCAATTGGCTTTTCTGACACGATCGTCCACAGACAATTTTCAGCCTCTGATCCTTCTCCGGCCACAGGTACAGTATTTCCCTGCAACCAAAAACAACTCAATTCATTGGTTAATGGGAACATACGTTAGCTATGTTATTAATCACTTAGGAACCGACGATCTCATTGATTTTCGTATGTATCTGAAAAATGAATATGATAGAATAGTTAAATATCCAGGCCATAAGCAGACGTACGGCAACATGCTCAAAATTGTCTTTGAGCGACTGGGAGTCGGATAACAGAGAAGAGCAAACAAAAGACTCCGTTTTATACAACAATAATTGGAGCAGCAAAGAACCGTTTATGATTCAGCTCATCTTTACATTTTAAGTACCATATTTAAGTAGCAACAAATGAAGGGAGTCCTGCAATTTAATTCACGAATTTATTCAGAGAAGAAAGTCATTTATTTTACGATTATCCTCAACCAGCAATTCAATTCAATTTTTGCAATTATGAAACCTAGCCAAGATCGGCAATTAATAATACAAAATTCAAAGCACGCAATATAATGGAAATACCGTCACTAGGTGACAGATGAGAGGCGGCATTGAGGCCAGGCCTCAGCATTATTTGACCCCTGCCCTCCTTGCCGACGCTTATCTGACACTGAAATCTAATAAAATAAAAAAAAAAAAAAAAAAAAATGGATAAGGCATCGGTCTCCTAAACCGGAAAAAAAAAAAAAAAAAAAAAAAAAAAAAAAAAAAAAAAAAAAAAATGATAAGGCGTCGGACTTCGGATCCGAAGATTGAAAAAAAAAAAAAAAAAAAAAAAAAAAAAAAAAAAAAAAATGGTGTAATGGTTAGCACTCTGGACTTTGAATCCAGCGATCCGAGTTCGAGTCTCGGTGGAACCTGACGCTGTGTTTTGCGATCGTTTCTAGAAATGTGTAAAAAAAAAAAAAAAAAAAAAAAAAAAAAAAAAAGTGGTTAAGGCGTCTGACTCGAAATCAGATTCCCCCTGGGAGCGTAGGTTCGAATCCTACCGGCTGCGTGCGATTTTGCATTAAAACGAGCAGAAATTTTCGCACACATGTGACATGCGTGGGTGAATGCGGATCCAAACCAGTGACACCATTCTCAACAAGACGGAAATTTATGTTTAAGAATACTGTTTCGCGACGGCCGCTGTCTGTTGTGCCTATCGGTTCACCTCGCACGGACGCTAGTACTGCAGAAATCAGTCGCACGCCCACGAACGCGCCCCCGTCCTTTTGTCGCGCCGTCGCCGTGTTCGTGAGTACGCAGATGTGCTTGAAAGTGTAGGACAGAGCGAGCATTCATTTCTTTCTATGAGTCGCAATTCGATTCATTCGAGTGCGGCAAAAGCAGTGGTGCAGCGTTTCTTTTCTTAAGATCTCGCAGCTGCTTGTAAGTATGTCCATCGTTTAAGACGACACAAAACTAGCGTCAGCGGTGCGTCAGTGGGAAGTCGGTGAAGTCGCCATTGGAGCCATAAGCCAGCAGTTACGACACGCGAGTCACTCGCACGCCATGCAGCATGTACTACAACGCTCGGCTGAGGGAGCGGATAGCTCAGTCGGTAGAGCGCTAGACCTTCAACCAAAGGTCCCGTGTTCAAGCCCCCGTCCAGGCGAAAACTAATACACTGTCGTAACGGCTAATGTGCTGGCAACGAAAGCACTACAGAAACGAGTGAGGCCATGTCGCGTTCTGCCGTCAGATTGCATGTAAAGGAGCAGTTGCACTTGTCGGGACACCGCTATGCGACCGGCAGTCGTGGCCGAGTGGTTAAGGCGTCTGACTAGAAATCAGATTCCCTCTGGGAGCGTAGGTTCGAGTCCTACCGACTGCGCTTGTTTTTTGTGTCAAGAGGTGAAGAACATCTCCAACGGAACCGTGAAATGAGCGAATACATGGGAAGCCCTGCGTTCGAGACGCTTGCGAATTTTACAGTTGTCCAGTGAGCGTCGACAAAACACGTAGCTCCTCCGCTGTAGCATATGAGACGTACAAACTGCTGCAATTTGACTTTACATCGTGTGTCAGCTTTCTTCGATAGTCTGTTACGAGCCTAGCGCAATGAGTTTATAGACAGCAGTCAGACGACGTTTAAATAGTAACAGCTCCACGCAACGATTACCCAACAGTAAAGGACATGAGGCAATGTGTCAGTATACGTAGTGGGAGGGGTGCTCACGTAATGTGAGCCCGGATAGCTCAGTCGGTAGAGCATTAGGCTTTTAACCTAAGGGTCCAGGGTTCAAGTCCCTGTTCGGGCGGAAATTTTAATACTTTGGTAGCCGCACGTTTAGTAGCGGTGTAAGCACTACGGAAAAGAACGCAGCTACGCCGTTTCCTGGCACTGCAGTGCTTTAAACGGTAGCAGTTGCATGTGTCGCTAGGGTCTTGCGCTACTGGCAGTCGTGGCCGAGTGGTTAAGGCGTCTGACTCGAAATCAGATTCCCCCTGGGAGCGTAGGTTCGAATCCTACCGGCTGCGTGCGATTTTGCATTAAAACGAGCAGAAATTTTCGCACACATGTGACATGCGTGGGTGAATGCGGATCCAAACCAGTGACACCATTCTCAACAAGACGGAAATTTATGTTTAAGAATACTGTTTCGCGACGGCCGCTGTCTGTTGTGCCTATCGGTTCACCTCGCACGGACGCTAGTACTGCAGAAATCAGTCGCACGCCCACGAACGCGCCCCCGTCCTTTTGTCGCGCCGTCGCCGTGTTCGTGAGTACGCAGATGTGCTTGAAAGTGTAGGACAGAGCGAGCATTCATTTCTTTCTATGAGTCGCAATTCGATTCATTCGAGTGCGGCAAAAGCAGTGGTGCAGCGTTTCTTTTCTTAAGATCTCGCAGCTGCTTGTAAGTATGTCCATCGTTTAAGACGACACAAAACTAGCGTCAGCGGTGCGTCAGTGGGAAGTCGGTGAAGTCGCCATTGGAGCCATAAGCCAGCAGTTACGACACGCGAGTCACTCGCACGCCATGCAGCATGTACTACAACGCTCGGCTGAGGGAGCGGATAGCTCAGTCGGTAGAGCGCTAGACCTTCAACCAAAGGTCCCGTGTTCAAGCCCCCGTCCAGGCGAAAACTAATACACTGTCGTAACGGCTAATGTGCTGGCAACGAAAGCACTACAGAAACGAGTGAGGCCATGTCGCGTTCTGCCGTCAGATTGCATGTAAAGGAGCAGTTGCACTTGTCGGGAGAACACCGCGCTAACGGCAGTCGTGGCCGAGTGGTTAAGGCGTCTGACTAGAAATCAGATTCCCTCTGGGAGCGTAGGTTCGAGTCCTACCGACTGCGCTTGTTTTTTGTGTCAAGAGGTGAAGAACATCTCCAACGGAACCGTGAAATGAGCGAATACATGGGAAGCCCTGCGTTCGAGACGCTTGCGAATTTTACAGTTGTCCAGTGAGCGTCGACAAAACACGTAGCTCCTCCGCTGTAGCATATGAGACGTACAAACTGCTGCAATTTGACTTTACATCGTGTGTCAGCTTTCTTCGATAGTCTGTTACGAGCCTAGCGCAATGAGTTTATAGACAGCAGTCAGACGACGTTTAAATAGTAACAGCTCCACGCAACGATTACCCAACAGTAAAGGACATGAGGCAATGTGTCAGTATACGTAGTGGGAGGGGTGCTCACGTAATGTGAGCCCGGATAGCTCAGTCGGTAGAGCATTAGGCTTTTAACCTAAGGGTCCAGGGTTCAAGTCCCTGTTCGGGCGGAAATTTTAATACTTTGGTAGCCGCACGTTTAGTAGCGGTGTAAGCACTACGGAAAAGAACGCAGCTACGCCGTTTCCTGGCACTGCAGTGCTTTAAACGGTAGCAGTTGCATGTGTCGCTAGGGTCTTGCGCTACTGGCAGTCGTGGCCGAGTGGTTAAGGCGTCTGACTCGAAATCAGATTCCCCCTGGGAGCGTAGGTTCGAATCCTACCGGCTGCGTGCGATTTTGCATTAAAACGAGCAGAAATTTTCGCACACATGTGACATGCGTGGGTGAATGCGGATCCAAACCAGTGACACCATTCTCAACAAGACGGAAATTTATGTTTAAGAATACTGTTTCGCGACGGCCGCTGTCTGTTGTGCCTATCGGTTCACCTCGCACGGACGCTAGTACTGCAGAAATCAGTCGCACGCCCACGAACGCGCCCCCGTCCTTTTGTCGCGCCGTCGCCGTGTTCGTGAGTACGCAGATGTGCTTGAAAGTGTAGGACAGAGCGAGCATTCATTTCTTTCTATGAGTCGCAATTCGATTCATTCGAGTGCGGCAAAAGCAGTGGTGCAGCGTTTCTTTTCTTAAGATCTCGCAGCTGCTTGTAAGTATGTCCATCGTTTAAGACGACACAAAACTAGCGTCAGCGGTGCGTCAGTGGGAAGTCGGTGAAGTCGCCATTGGAGCCATAAGCCAGCAGTTACGACACGCGAGTCACTCGCACGCCATGCAGCATGTACTACAACGCTCGGCTGAGGGAGCGGATAGCTCAGTCGGTAGAGCGCTAGACCTTCAACCAAAGGTCCCGTGTTCAAGCCCCCGTCCAGGCGAAAACTAATACACTGTCGTAACGGCTAATGTGCTGGCAACGAAAGCACTACAGAAACGAGTGAGGCCATGTCGCGTTCTGCCGTCAGATTGCATGTAAAGGAGCAGTTGCACTTGTCGGGAGAACACCGCGCTAACGGCAGTCGTGGCCGAGTGGTTAAGGCGTCTGACTAGAAATCAGATTCCCTCTGGGAGCGTAGGTTCGAGTCCTACCGACTGCGCTTGTTTTTTGTGTCAAGAGGTGAAGAACATCTCCAACGGAACCGTGAAATGAGCGAATACATGGGAAGCCCTGCGTTCGAGACGCTTGCGAATTTTACAGTTGTCCAGTGAGCGTCGACAAAACACGTAGCTCCTCCGCTGTAGCATATGAGACGTACAAACTGCTGCAATTTGACTTTACATCGTGTGTCAGCTTTCTTCGATAGTCTGTTACGAGCCTAGCGCAATGAGTTTATAGACAGCAGTCAGACGACGTTTAAATAGTAACAGCTCCACGCAACGATTACCCAACAGTAAAGGACATGAGGCAATGTGTCAGTATACGTAGTGGGAGGGGTGCTCACGTAATGTGAGCCCGGATAGCTCAGTCGGTAGAGCATTAGGCTTTTAACCTAAGGGTCCAGGGTTCAAGTCCCTGTTCGGGCGGAAATTTTAATACTTTGGTAGCCGCACGTTTAGTAGCGGTGTAAGCACTACGGAAAAGAACGCAGCTACGCCGTTTCCTGGCACTGCAGTGCTTTAAACGGTAGCAGTTGCATGTGTCGCTAGGGTCTTGCGCTACTGGCAGTCGTGGCCGAGTGGTTAAGGCGTCTGACTCGAAATCAGATTCCCCCTGGGAGCGTAGGTTCGAATCCTACCGGCTGCGTGCGATTTTGCATTAAAACGAGCAGAAATTTTCGCACACATGTGACATGCGTGGGTGAATGCGGATCCAAACCAGTGACACCATTCTCAACAAGACGGAAATTTATGTTTAAGAATACTGTTTCGCGACGGCCGCTGTCTGTTGTGCCTATCGGTTCACCTCGCACGGACGCTAGTACTGCAGAAATCAGTCGCACGCCCACGAACGCGCCCCCGTCCTTTTGTCGCGCCGTCGCCGTGTTCGTGAGTACGCAGATGTGCTTGAAAGTGTAGGACAGAGCGAGCATTCATTTCTTTCTATGAGTCGCAATTCGATTCATTCGAGTGCGGCAAAAGCAGTGGTGCAGCGTTTCTTTTCTTAAGATCTCGCAGCTGCTTGTAAGTATGTCCATCGTTTAAGACGACACAAAACTAGCGTCAGCGGTGCGTCAGTGGGAAGTCGGTGAAGTCGCCATTGGAGCCATAAGCCAGCAGTTACGACACGCGAGTCACTCGCACGCCATGCAGCATGTACTACAACGCTCGGCTGAGGGAGCGGATAGCTCAGTCGGTAGAGCGCTAGACCTTCAACCAAAGGTCCCGTGTTCAAGCCCCCGTCCAGGCGAAAACTAATACACTGTCGTAACGGCTAATGTGCTGGCAACGAAAGCACTACAGAAACGAGTGAGGCCATGTCGCGTTCTGCCGTCAGATTGCATGTAAAGGAGCAGTTGCACTTGTCGGGAGAACACCGCGCTAACGGCAGTCGTGGCCGAGTGGTTAAGGCGTCTGACTAGAAATCAGATTCCCTCTGGGAGCGTAGGTTCGAGTCCTACCGACTGCGCTTGTTTTTTGTGTCAAGAGGTGAAGAACATCTCCAACGGAACCGTGAAATGAGCGAATACATGGGAAGCCCTGCGTTCGAGACGCTTGCGAATTTTACAGTTGTCCAGTGAGCGTCGACAAAACACGTAGCTCCTCCGCTGTAGCATATGAGACGTACAAACTGCTGCAATTTGACTTTACATCGTGTGTCAGCTTTCTTCGATAGTCTGTTACGAGCCTAGCGCAATGAGTTTATAGACAGCAGTCAGACGACGTTTAAATAGTAACAGCTCCACGCAACGATTACCCAACAGTAAAGGACATGAGGCAATGTGTCAGTATACGTAGTGGGAGGGGTGCTCACGTAATGTGAGCCCGGATAGCTCAGTCGGTAGAGCATTAGGCTTTTAACCTAAGGGTCCAGGGTTCAAGTCCCTGTTCGGGCGGAAATTTTAATACTTTGGTAGCCGCACGTTTAGTAGCGGTGTAAGCACTACGGAAAAGAACGCAGCTACGCCGTTTCCTGGCACTGCAGTGCTTTAAACGGTAGCAGTTGCATGTGTCGCTAGGGTCTTGCGCTACTGGCAGTCGTGGCCGAGTGGTTAAGGCGTCTGACTCGAAATCAGATTCCCCCTGGGAGCGTAGGTTCGAATCCTACCGGCTGCGTGCGATTTTGCATTAAAACGAGCAGAAATTTTCGCACACATGTGACATGCGTGGGTGAATGCGGATCCAAACCAGTGACACCATTCTCAACAAGACGGAAATTTATGTTTAAGAATACTGTTTCGCGACGGCCGCTGTCTGTTGTGCCTATCGGTTCACCTCGCACGGACGCTAGTACTGCAGAAATCAGTCGCACGCCCACGAACGCGCCCCCGTCCTTTTGTCGCGCCGTCGCCGTGTTCGTGAGTACGCAGATGTGCTTGAAAGTGTAGGACAGAGCGAGCATTCATTTCTTTCTATGAGTCGCAATTCGATTCATTCGAGTGCGGCAAAAGCAGTGGTGCAGCGTTTCTTTTCTTAAGATCTCGCAGCTGCTTGTAAGTATGTCCATCGTTTAAGACGACACAAAACTAGCGTCAGCGGTGCGTCAGTGGGAAGTCGGTGAAGTCGCCATTGGAGCCATAAGCCAGCAGTTACGACACGCGAGTCACTCGCACGCCATGCAGCATGTACTACAACGCTCGGCTGAGGGAGCGGATAGCTCAGTCGGTAGAGCGCTAGACCTTCAACCAAAGGTCCCGTGTTCAAGCCCCCGTCCAGGCGAAAACTAATACACTGTCGTAACGGCTAATGTGCTGGCAACGAAAGCACTACAGAAACGAGTGAGGCCATGTCGCGTTCTGCCGTCAGATTGCATGTAAAGGAGCAGTTGCACTTGTCGGGAGAACACCGCGCTAACGGCAGTCGTGGCCGAGTGGTTAAGGCGTCTGACTAGAAATCAGATTCCCTCTGGGAGCGTAGGTTCGAGTCCTACCGACTGCGCTTGTTTTTTGTGTCAAGAGGTGAAGAACATCTCCAACGGAACCGTGAAATGAGCGAATACATGGGAAGCCCTGCGTTCGAGACGCTTGCGAATTTTACAGTTGTCCAGTGAGCGTCGACAAAACACGTAGCTCCTCCGCTGTAGCATATGAGACGTACAAACTGCTGCAATTTGACTTTACATCGTGTGTCAGCTTTCTTCGATAGTCTGTTACGAGCCTAGCGCAATGAGTTTATAGACAGCAGTCAGACGACGTTTAAATAGTAACAGCTCCACGCAACGATTACCCAACAGTAAAGGACATGAGGCAATGTGTCAGTATACGTAGTGGGAGGGGTGCTCACGTAATGTGAGCCCGGATAGCTCAGTCGGTAGAGCATTAGGCTTTTAACCTAAGGGTCCAGGGTTCAAGTCCCTGTTCGGGCGGAAATTTTAATACTTTGGTAGCCGCACGTTTAGTAGCGGTGTAAGCACTACGGAAAAGAACGCAGCTACGCCGTTTCCTGGCACTGCAGTGCTTTAAACGGTAGCAGTTGCATGTGTCGCTAGGGTCTTGCGCTACTGGCAGTCGTGGCCGAGTGGTTAAGGCGTCTGACTCGAAATCAGATTCCCCCTGGGAGCGTAGGTTCGAATCCTACCGGCTGCGTGCGATTTTGCATTAAAACGAGCAGAAATTTTCGCACACATGTGACATGCGTGGGTGAATGCGGATCCAAACCAGTGACACCATTCTCAACAAGACGGAAATTTATGTTTAAGAATACTGTTTCGCGACGGCCGCTGTCTGTTGTGCCTATCGGTTCACCTCGCACGGACGCTAGTACTGCAGAAATCAGTCGCACGCCCACGAACGCGCCCCCGTCCTTTTGTCGCGCCGTCGCCGTGTTCGTGAGTACGCAGATGTGCTTGAAAGTGTAGGACAGAGCGAGCATTCATTTCTTTCTATGAGTCGCAATTCGATTCATTCGAGTGCGGCAAAAGCAGTGGTGCAGCGTTTCTTTTCTTAAGATCTCGCAGCTGCTTGTAAGTATGTCCATCGTTTAAGACGACACAAAACTAGCGTCAGCGGTGCGTCAGTGGGAAGTCGGTGAAGTCGCCATTGGAGCCATAAGCCAGCAGTTACGACACGCGAGTCACTCGCACGCCATGCAGCATGTACTACAACGCTCGGCTGAGGGAGCGGATAGCTCAGTCGGTAGAGCGCTAGACCTTCAACCAAAGGTCCCGTGTTCAAGCCCCCGTCCAGGCGAAAACTAATACACTGTCGTAACGGCTAATGTGCTGGCAACGAAAGCACTACAGAAACGAGTGAGGCCATGTCGCGTTCTGCCGTCAGATTGCATGTAAAGGAGCAGTTGCACTTGTCGGGAGAACACCGCGCTAACGGCAGTCGTGGCCGAGTGGTTAAGGCGTCTGACTAGAAATCAGATTCCCTCTGGGAGCGTAGGTTCGAGTCCTACCGACTGCGCTTGTTTTTTGTGTCAAGAGGTGAAGAACATCTCCAACGGAACCGTGAAATGAGCGAATACATGGGAAGCCCTGCGTTCGAGACGCTTGCGAATTTTACAGTTGTCCAGTGAGCGTCGACAAAACACGTAGCTCCTCCGCTGTAGCATATGAGACGTACAAACTGCTGCAATTTGACTTTACATCGTGTGTCAGCTTTCTTCGATAGTCTGTTACGAGCCTAGCGCAATGAGTTTATAGACAGCAGTCAGACGACGTTTAAATAGTAACAGCTCCACGCAACGATTACCCAACAGTAAAGGACATGAGGCAATGTGTCAGTATACGTAGTGGGAGGGGTGCTCACGTAATGTGAGCCCGGATAGCTCAGTCGGTAGAGCATTAGGCTTTTAACCTAAGGGTCCAGGGTTCAAGTCCCTGTTCGGGCGGAAATTTTAATACTTTGGTAGCCGCACGTTTAGTAGCGGTGTAAGCACTACGGAAAAGAACGCAGCTACGCCGTTTCCTGGCACTGCAGTGCTTTAAACGGTAGCAGTTGCATGTGTCGCTAGGGTCTTGCGCTACTGGCAGTCGTGGCCGAGTGGTTAAGGCGTCTGACTCGAAATCAGATTCCCCCTGGGAGCGTAGGTTCGAATCCTACCGGCTGCGTGCGATTTTGCATTAAAACGAGCAGAAATTTTCGCACACATGTGACATGCGTGGGTGAATGCGGATCCAAACCAGTGACACCATTCTCAACAAGACGGAAATTTATGTTTAAGAATACTGTTTCGCGACGGCCGCTGTCTGTTGTGCCTATCGGTTCACCTCGCACGGACGCTAGTACTGCAGAAATCAGTCGCACGCCCACGAACGCGCCCCCGTCCTTTTGTCGCGCCGTCGCCGTGTTCGTGAGTACGCAGATGTGCTTGAAAGTGTAGGACAGAGCGAGCATTCATTTCTTTCTATGAGTCGCAATTCGATTCATTCGAGTGCGGCAAAAGCAGTGGTGCAGCGTTTCTTTTCTTAAGATCTCGCAGCTGCTTGTAAGTATGTCCATCGTTTAAGACGACACAAAACTAGCGTCAGCGGTGCGTCAGTGGGAAGTCGGTGAAGTCGCCATTGGAGCCATAAGCCAGCAGTTACGACACGCGAGTCACTCGCACGCCATGCAGCATGTACTACAACGCTCGGCTGAGGGAGCGGATAGCTCAGTCGGTAGAGCGCTAGACCTTCAACCAAAGGTCCCGTGTTCAAGCCCCCGTCCAGGCGAAAACTAATACACTGTCGTAACGGCTAATGTGCTGGCAACGAAAGCACTACAGAAACGAGTGAGGCCATGTCGCGTTCTGCCGTCAGATTGCATGTAAAGGAGCAGTTGCACTTGTCGGGACACCGCTATGCGACCGGCAGTCGTGGCCGAGTGGTTAAGGCGTCTGACTAGAAATCAGATTCCCTCTGGGAGCGTAGGTTCGAGTCCTACCGACTGCGCTTGTTTTTTGTGTCAAGAGGTGAAGAACATCTCCAACGGAACCGTGAAATGAGCGAATACATGGGAAGCCCTGCGTTCGAGACGCTTGCGAATTTTACAGTTGTCCAGTGAGCGTCGACAAAACACGTAGCTCCTCCGCTGTAGCATATGAGACGTACAAACTGCTGCAATTTGACTTTACATCGTGTGTCAGCTTTCTTCGATAGTCTGTTACGAGCCTAGCGCAATGAGTTTATAGACAGCAGTCAGACGACGTTTAAATAGTAACAGCTCCACGCAACGATTACCCAACAGTAAAGGACATGAGGCAATGTGTCAGTATACGTAGTGGGAGGGGTGCTCACGTAATGTGAGCCCGGATAGCTCAGTCGGTAGAGCATTAGGCTTTTAACCTAAGGGTCCAGGGTTCAAGTCCCTGTTCGGGCGGAAATTTTAATACTTTGGTAGCCGCACGTTTAGTAGCGGTGTAAGCACTACGGAAAAGAACGCAGCTACGCCGTTTCCTGGCACTGCAGTGCTTTAAACGGTAGCAGTTGCATGTGTCGCTAGGGTCTTGCGCTACTGGCAGTCGTGGCCGAGTGGTTAAGGCGTCTGACTCGAAATCAGATTCCCCCTGGGAGCGTAGGTTCGAATCCTACCGGCTGCGTGCGATTTTGCATTAAAACGAGCAGAAATTTTCGCACACATGTGACATGCGTGGGTGAATGCGGATCCAAACCAGTGACACCATTCTCAACAAGACGGAAATTTATGTTTAAGAATACTGTTTCGCGACGGCCGCTGTCTGTTGTGCCTATCGGTTCACCTCGCACGGACGCTAGTACTGCAGAAATCAGTCGCACGCCCACGAACGCGCCCCCGTCCTTTGTTCGCGCCGTCGCCGTGTTCGTGAGTACGCAGATGTGCTTGAAAGTGTAGGACAGAGCGAGCATTCATTTCTTTCTATGAGTCGCAATTCGATTCATTCGAGTGCGGCAAAAGCAGTGGTGCAGCGTTTCTTTTCTTAAGATCTCGCAGCTGCTTGTAAGTATGTCCATCGTTTAAGACGACACAAAACTAGCGTCAGCGGTGCGTCAGTGGGAAGTCGGTGAAGTCGCCATTGGAGCCATAAGCCAGCAGTTACGACACGCGAGTCACTCGCACGCCATGCAGCATGTACTACAACGCTCGGCTGAGGGAGCGGATAGCTCAGTCGGTAGAGCGCTAGACCTTCAACCAAAGGTCCCGTGTTCAAGCCCCCGTCCAGGCGAAAACTAATACACTGTCGTAACGGCTAATGTGCTGGCAACGAAAGCACTACAGAAACGAGTGAGGCCCATGTCGCGTTCTGCCGTCAGATTGCATGTAAAGGAGCAGTTGCACTTGTCGGGACACCGCTAAGCGACCGGCAGTCGTGGCCGAGTGGTTAAGGCGTCTGACTAGAAATCAGATTCCCTCTGGGAGCGTAGGTTCGAGTCCTACCGACTGCGCTTGTTTTTTGTGTCAAGAGGTGAAGAACATCTCCAACGGAACCGTGAAATGAGCGAATACATGGGAAGCCCTGCGTTCGAGACGCTTGCGAATTTACAGTTGTCCAGTGAGCGTCGACAAAACACGTAGCTCCTCCGCTGTAGCATATGAGACGTACAAACTGCTGCAATTTGACTTTACATCGTGTGTCAGCTTTCTTCGATAGTCTGTTACGAGCCTAGCGCAATGAGTTTATAGACAGCAGTCAGACGACGTTTAAATAGTAACAGCTCCACGCAACGATTACCCCAACAGTAAAGGACATGAGGCAATGTGTCAGTATACGTAGTGGGAGGGGTGCTCACGTAATGTGAGCCCGGATAGCTCAGTCGGTAGAGCATTAGGCTTTTAACCTAAGGGTCCAGGGTTCAAGTCCCTGTTCGGGCGGAAATTTTAATACTTTGGTAGCCGCACGTTTAGTAGCGGTGTAAGCACTACGGAAAAGAACGCAGCTACGCCGTTTCCTGGCACTGCAGTGCTTTAAACGGTAGCAGTTGCATGTGTCGCTAGGGTCTTGCGCTACTGGCAGTCGTGGCCCGAGTGGTTAAGGCGTCTGACTCGAAATCAGATTCCCCTGGGAGCGTAGGTTCGAATCCTACCGGCTGCGTGCGATTTTGCATTAAAACGAGCAGAAATTTTCGCACACATGTGACATGCGTGGGGTGAATGGCGGATCCAAACCAGTGACACCATTCTCAACAAGACGGAAATTTATGTTTAAGAATACTGTTTCGCGACGGCCGCTGTCTGTTGTGCCTATCGGTTCACCTCGCACGGACGCTAGTACTGCAGAAATCAGTCGCACGCCACGAACGCGCCCCCCGTCCTTTTGTCGCGCCGTCGCCGTGTTCGTGAGTACGCAGATGTGCTTGAAAGTGTAGGACAGAGCGAGCATTCATTTCTTTCTATGAGTCGCAATTCGATCATTCGAGTGCGGCAAAAGCAGTGGTGCAGCGTTTCTTTTCTTAAGATCTCGCAGCTGCTTGTAAGTATGTCCATCGTTTAAGACGACACAAAACTAGCGTCAGCGGTGCGTCAGTGGAAGTCGGTGAAGTCGCCATTGGAGCCATAAGCCAGCAGTTACGACACGCGAGTCACTCGCACGCCATGCAGCATGTACTACAACGCTCGGCTGAGGGAGCGGATAGCTCAGTCGGTAGAGCGCTAGACCTTCAACCAAAGGTCCCGTGTTCAAGCCCCCGTCCAGGCGAAAACTAATACACTGTCGTAACGGCTAATGTGCTGGCAACGAAAGCACTACAGAAACGAGTGAGGCCATGTCGCGTTCTGCGCCGTCAGATTGCATGTAAAGGAGCAGTTGCACTTGTCGGGACACCCGCTATGCGACCGGCAGTCGTGGCCGAGTGGTTAAGGCGTCTGACTAGAAATCAGATTCCCTCTGGGAGCGTAGGTTCGAGTCCCTACCGACTGCGCTTGTTTTTTGTGTCAAGAGGTGAAGAACATCTCCAACGGAACCGTGAAATGAGCGAATACATGGGAAGCCCTGCGTTCGAGACGCTTGCGAATTTTACAGTTGTCCAGTGAGCGTCGACAAAACACGTAGCTCCTCCGCTGTAGCATATGAGACGTACAAACTGCTGCAATTTGACTTTACATCGTGTGTCAGCTTTCTTCGATAGTCTGTTACGAGCCTAGGCGCAATGAGTTTATAGACAGCAGTCAGACGACGTTTAAATAGTAACAGCTCCACGCAACGATTACCCAACAGTAAAGGACATGAGGCAATGTGTCAGTATACGTAGTGGGAGGGGTGCTCACGTAATGTGAGCCCGGATAGCTCAGTCGGTAGAGCATTAGGCTTTTAACCTAAGGGTCCAGGGTTCAAGTCCCTGTTCGGGCGGAAATTTTAATACTTTGGTAGCCGCACGTTTAGTAGCGGTGTAAGCACTACGGAAAAGAACGCAGCTACGCCGTTTCCTGGCACTGCAGTGCTTTAAACGGTAGCAGTTGCATGTGGTCGCTAAGGGTCTTGCGCTACTGGCAGTCGTGGCCGAGTGGTTAAGGCGTCTGACTCGAAATCAGATTCCCCCTGGGAGCGTAGGTTCGAATCCTACCGGCTGCGTGCGATTTTGCATTAAAACGAGCAGAAATTTTCGCACACATGTGACATGCGTGGTGAATGCGGATCCAAACCAGTGACACCATTCTCAACAAGACGGAAATTTATGTTTAAGAATACTGTTTCGCGACGGCCGCTGTCTGTTGTGCCTATCGGTTCACCCTCGCACGGACGCTAGTACTGCAGAAATCAGTCGCACGCCCACGAACGCGCCCCCGTCCTTTTGTCGCGCCGTCGCCGTGTTCGTGAGTACGCAGATGTGCTTGAAAGTGTAGGACAGAGCGAGCATTCATTCTTTCTATGAGTCGCAATTCGATTCATTCGAGTGCGGCAAAAGCAGTGGTGCAGCGTTTCTTTTCTTAAGATCTCGCAGCTGCTTGTAAGTATGTCCATCGTTTAAGACGACACAAAACTAGCGTCAGCGGTGCGTCAGTGGGAAGTCGGTGAAGTCGCCATTGGAGCCATAAGCCAGCAGTTACGACACGCGAGTCACTCGCACGCCATGCAGCATGTACTACAACGCTCGGCTGAGGAGCCGATAGCTCAGTCGGTAGAGCGCTAGACCTTCAACCAAAGGTCCCGTGTTCAAGCCCCCGTCCAGCGAAACTAATACACTGTCGTAACGGCTAATGTGCTGGCAACGAAAGCACTACAGAAACGAGTGAGGCCATGTCGCGTTCTGCCGTCAGATTGCATGTAAAGGAGCAGTTGCACTTGTCGGGACACCGCTATGCGACCGGCAGTCGTGGCCGAGTGGTTAAGGCGTCTGACTAGAAATCAGATTCCCTCTGGGAGCGTAGGTTCGAGTCCTACCGACTGCGCTTGTTTTTTGTGTCAAGAGGTGAAGAACATCTCCAACGGAACCGTGAAATGAGCGAATACATGGGAAGCCCTGCGTTCGAGACGCTTGCGAATTTTACAGTTGTCCAGTGAGCGTCGACAAAACACGTAGCTCCTCCGCTGTAGCATATGAGACGTACAAAACTGCTGCAATTTGACTTTACATCGTGTGTCAGCTTTCTTCGATAGTCTGTTACGAGCCTAGCGCAATGAGTTTATAGACAGCAGTCAGACGACGTTTAAATAGTAACAGCTCCACGCAACGATTACCCAACAGTAAAGGACATGAGGCAATGTGTCAGTATACGTAGTGGGAGGGGTGCTCCACGTAATGTGAGCCCGGATAGCTCAGTCGGTAGAGCATTAGGCTTTTAACCTAAGGGTCCAGGGTTCAAGTCCCTGTTCGGGCGGAAATTTTAATACTTTGGTAGCCGCACGTTTAGTAGCGGTGTAAGCACTACGGAAAAGAACGCAGCTACGCCGTTTCCTGGCACTGCAGTGCTTTAAACGGTAGCAGTTGCATGTGTCGCTAGGGTCTTGCGCTACTGGCAGTCGTGGCCGAGTGGTTAAGGCGTCTGACTCGAAATCAGATTCCCCCTGGGAGCGTAGGTTCGAATCCTACCGGCTGCGTGCGATTTTGCATTAAAACGAGCAGAAATTTTCGCACACATGTGACATGCGTGGGTGAATGCGGATCCAAACCAGTGACAACCATTCTCAACAAGACGGAAATTTATGTTTAAGAATACTGTTTCGCGACGGCCGCTGTCTGTTGTGCCTATCGGTTCACCTCGCACGGACGCTAGTACTGCAGAAATCAGTCGCACGCCCACGAACGCGCCCCGTCCTTTTGTCGCGCCGTCGCCGTGTTCGTGAGTACGCAGATGTGCTTGAAAGTGTAGGACAGAGCGAGCATTCATTTCTTTCTATGAGTCGCAATTCGATTCATTCGAGTGCGGCAAAAGCAGTGGTGCAGCGTTTCTTTTCTTAAGATCTCGCAGCTGCTTGTAAGTATGTCCATCGTTTAAGACGACACAAAACTAGCGTCAGCGGTGCGTCAGTGGGAAGTCGGTGAAGTCGCCATTGGAGCCATAAGCCAGCAGTTACGACACGCGAGTCACTCGCACGCCATGCAGCATGTACTACAACGCTCGGCTGAGGGAGCGGATAGCTCAGTCGGTAGAGCGCTAGACCTTCACCAAAGGTCCCGTGTTCAAGCCCCCGTCCAGGCGAAAACTAATACACTGTCGTAACGGCTAATGTGCTGGCAACGAAAGCACTACAGAAACGAGTGAGGCCATGTCGCGTTCTGCGTCAGATTGCATGTAAAGGAGCAGTTGCACTTGTCGGGACAACCGCTATGCGACCGGCAGTCGTGGCCGAGTGGTTAAGGCGTCTGACTAGAAATCAGATTCCCTCTGGGAGCGTAGGTTCGAGTCCTACCGACTGCGCTTGTTTTTTGTGTCAAGAGGTGAAGAACATCTCCAACGGAACCGTGAAATGAGCGAATACATGGGAAGCCCTGCGTTCGAGACGCTTGCGAATTTTACAGTTGTCCAGTGAGCGTCGACAAAACACGTAGCTCCTCCGCTGTAGCATATGAGACGTACAAACTGCTGCAATTTGACTTTACATCGTGTGTCAGCTTTCTTCGATAGTCTGTTACGAGCCTAGCGCAATGAGTTTATAGACAGCAGTCAGACGACGTTTAAATAGTAACAGCTCCACGCAACGATTACCCAACAGTAAAGGACATGAGGCAATGTGTCAGTATACGTAGTGGGAGGGGTGCTCACGTAATGTGAGCCCGGATAGCTCAGTCGGTAGAGCATTAGGCTTTTAACCTAAGGGTCCAGGGTTCAAGTCCCTGTTCGGGCGGAAATTTTAATACTTTGGTAGCCGCACGTTTAGTAGCGGTGTAAGCACTACGGAAAAGAACGCAGCTACGCCGTTTCCTGGCACTGCAGTGCTTTAAACGGTAGCAGTTGCATGTGTCGCTAGGGTCTTGCGCTACTGGCAGTCGTGGCCGAGTGGTTAAGGCGTCTGACTCGAAATCAGATTCCCCCTGGGAGCGTAGGTTCGAATCCTACCGGCTGCGTGCGATTTTGCATTAAAACGAGCAGAAATTTTCGCACACATGTGACATGCGTGGGTGAATGCGGATCCAAACCAGTGACACCATTCTCAACAAGACGGAAATTTATGTTTAAGAATACTGTTTCGCGACGGCCGCTGTCTGTTGTGCCTATCGGTTCACCTCGCACGGACGCTAGTACTGCAGAAATCAGTCGCACGCCCACGAACGCGCCCCCGTCCTTTTGTCGCGCCGTCGCCGTGTTCGTGAGTACGCAGATGTGCTTGAAAGTGTAGGACAGAGCGAGCATTCATTTCTTTCTATGAGTCGCAATTCGATCATTCGAGTGCGGCAAAAGCAGTGGTGCAGCGTTTCTTTTCTTAAGATCTCGCAGCTGCTTGTAAGTATGTCCATCGTTTAAGACGACACAAAACTAGCGTCAGCGGTGCGTCAGTGGGAAGTCGGTGAAGTCGCCATTGGAGCCATAAGCCCAGCAGTTACGACACGCGAGTCACTCGCACGCCATGCAGCATGTACTACAACGCTCGGCTGAGGGAGCGGATAGCTCAGTCGGTAGAGCGCTAGACCTTCAACCAAAGGTCCCGTGTTCAAGCCCCCGTCCAGGCGAAAACTAATACACTGTCGTAACGGCTAATGTGCTGGCAACGAAAGCACTACAGAAACGAGTGAGGCCATGTCGCGTTCTGCCGTCAGATTGCATGTAAAGGAGCAGTTGCACTTGTCGGGACACCGCTATGCGACCGGCAGTCGTGGCCGAGTGGTTAAGGCGTCTGACTAGAAATCAGATTCCCCTCTGGGAGCGTAGGTTCGAGTCCTACCGACTGCGCTTGTTTTTTTGTGTCAAGAGGTGAAGAACATCTCCAACGGAACCGTGAAATGAGCGAATACATGGGAAGCCCTGCGTTCGAGACGCTTGCGAATTTTACAGTTGTCCAGTGAGCGTCGACAAAAACACGTAGCTCCTCCGCTGTAGCATATGAGACGTACAAACTGCTGCAATTTGACTTTACATCGTGTGTCAGCTTTCTTCGATAGTCTGTTACGAGCCTAGCGCAATGAGTTTATAGACAGCAGTCAGACGACGTTTAAATAGTAACAGCTCCACGCAACGATTACCCAACAGTAAAGGACATGAGGCAATGTGTCAGTATACGTAGTGGGAGGGGTGCTCACGTAATGTGAGCCCGGATAGCTCAGTCGGTAGAGCATTAGGCTTTTAACCTAAGGGTCCAGGGTTCAAGTCCCTGTTCGGGCGGAAATTTTAATACTTTGGTAGCCGCACGTTTAGTAGCGGTGTAAGCACTACGGAAAAGAACGCAGCTACGCCGTTTCCTGGCACTGCAGTGCTTTTAAACGGTAGCAGTTGCATGTGTCGCTAGGGTCTTGCGCTACTGGCAGTCGTGGCCGAGTGGTTAAGGCGTCTGACTCGAAATCAGATTCCCCCTGGGAGCGTAGGTTCGAATCCTACCGGCTGCGTGCGATTTTGCATTAAAACGAGCAGAAATTTTCGCACACATGTGACATGCGTGGGTGAATGCGGATCCAAACCAGTGACACCATTCTCAACAAGACGGAAATTTATGTTTAAGAATACTGTTTCGCGACGGCCGCTGTCTGTTGTGCCTATCGGTTCACCTCGCACGGACGCTAGTACTGCAGAAATCAGTCGCACGCCCACGAACGCGCCCCCGTCCTTTTGTCGCGCCGTCGCCGTGTTCGTGAGTACGCAGATGTGCTTGAAAGTGTAGGACAGAGCGAGCATTCATTCTTTCTATGAGTCGCAATTCGATTCATTCGAGTGCGGCAAAAGCAGTGGTGCAGCGTTTCTTTTCTTAAGATCTCGCAGCTGCTTGTAAGTATGTCCATCGTTTAAGACGACACAAAACTAGCGTCAGCGGTGCGTCAGTGGGAAGTCGGTGAAGTCGCCATTGGAGCCATAAGCCAGCAGTTACGACACGCGAGTCACTCGCACGCCATGCAGCATGTACTACAACGCTCGGCTGAGGGAGCGGATAGCTCAGTCGGTAGAGCGCTAGACCTTCAACCAAAGGTCCCGTGTTCAAGCCCCCGTCCAGGCGAAAACTAATACACTGTCGTAACGGCTAATGTGCTGGCAACGAAAGCACTACAGAAACGAGTGAGGCCATGTCGCGTTCTGCCGTCAGATTGCATGTAAAGGAGCAGTTGCACTTGTCG
>NW_025725876.1:0-15920 GCF_021461395.2 Schistocerca americana
TACGAAATTTCTCCCCCTCCACTTCTGCTTAGGCACATTTCAGTAAGTCAAGTCAGGGCTTATTGGGTGTTAGCCGTGAATATTCCGAATCCTGTCGTAGTTATGAAATTTCGTTTGCTCCACTTTTTCTGCTTCGGCGCATTTCAGTAAGTCGAGTCAGGGCTTATGAATAATTAGTAATACCGTAGTAGTCTCGGGATCTCATACTAAGGCGCCGTTTTGTGTGGCTTATCCCAAAGTTGGTGAGTACATCTCGAAGCACCCAGGATCAGTCGGTTGAACGAACCAAGGAGCCTGTAGAGTTGGAGAACCGCCATAACACGTGACGACGTTGAGTTTGACTGGAATACTCTCTTCCAAATTCTAAAGGTGGCAGGGGTAAAATACAGGGAGCGAAAGGCTATTTACAATTTGTACAGAAAGTAGTTGGCAGTTATTAGAGTCGAGTGACATGAAAGGGAAGCAGTGGTTGCGAAGCGAGTGAGACACGGTTGTAACCTCTCCCCGTTGCAATTCAATCTGTGTATTGAGCAAGCAGTAAAGGAAACGAAAGAAAAGTTCGGAGTAGGTACTAAAATCCATGGAGAAGAAATAAAAGCTTTGAGGTTCGCCGATGACATTGTAATTCTGGCAGAGACAGCAAAGGACTTGGAAGAGCAGTTGAACGGAATAGACAGTGTCTTGAAAGGAGGGTATAAGATGAACATCAACAAAAGCAAAACGAGGATAATGGAATGCAGTCGAATTAAATCGGGTGATGCTGAGTGAATTAGATAAGGAAATGAGAACACTTAAAGTAGTAAAGGCGTTTTGCTATTTGGGGAGCAAAATAACTGACGATGGTCGAAGTAGAGAGGATATAAAATGTAGAACGGCAATGGCAAGGAAAGCGTTTCTGAAGGAGAGAAATTTTTTAACATCGAGTATAGATTTAAGTGTCAGGAAGTCGTTTCTGAAAGTATTTGTATGGAGTGTAGCCATGTATGGAAGTGAAACATGGACGATAAATAGTTTGGACAAGAAGAGAATAGAAGCTTTCGAAATGTGGTGCTACAGAAGAATGGTGAAGATTAGATGGGTAGATCATATAACTAATGAGGAGGTATTGAATAGAATTGGGGAGAAGAGGAGTTTGTGGCACAACTTGACTAGAAGAAGGGATCGGTTGGTAGGACATGTTCTGAGGCATCAAGGGATCACCAAATTAGTACTGGAGGGCAGCGTGGAGGATAAAAATTGTAGAGGGAGACGAAGAGATGAATACACTAAGCAGATTCAGAAGGATGTAGGTTGCAGTAGGTACTTGGAGATGAAGAAGCTTGCACAGGAAAGAGTAGCATGGAGAGCTGCATCAAACCAGTCTCAGGACTGAAGACCACAACAACAACAACACGTTGAGTTTTGTTCATTAAGAAAAAGAGAAGATTTATTTCAGTTAGACGTGCCAGTAAAAAGCAATTATAATACGTAAAAGCGTTACGGTCTGTCTGTCCCAAAATTACACCAAAAGAAAACTGAGACACCTGTTGTAAACGCACCAACCCCATCTTATTAATGAATCAGAACCACGATGTGGCGTATTTATTGTGTTGTGATTGAGAAAGAACAGCTAGTACGGTGGGAATATGGTTGGCACACACGTGTTTTATTAATTTAGAATTGGGTTCGAAAGAGATATGTCCCATTTACTGCCACTTCGTTGTCCAGTCAGACCGTGGGTGTGGTGCTTATCCCAGTTTCCCTTTCTCTTGTCATCAGGTCTGTGATGTGAAGGTCGATGGCAGCATGTAATGACCTCACACAATTGCTGGATGCTTTTCGATCGGTACCCCTGGGATTTGCAGTGGGATGATAGAGGCTAGCACGACTGGGGTGGTTGTAGGGTTCTGGAACATTCAGTAATAATTAGTACTGGAATATTTTAGTAAATAACTTTTACTTAACTTTGTCCTGCTGCTGCTCTCCAGGAACATAGCTAATAACAACTATCTTTCTTGAATACAAAATGGTGCAAACGGCTCTGAGCGCTATGGGACTTAACATCTGAGGTCATCAGTCCCCTAGAACTTAGAATTACTTAAACCTAACTAACCTAAGGACATCACACACATCCATGCTTGAGGCAGGAATCGGGCGTGCACCGTAGCAGTCGCGCGGCTCCGGACTGAAGCGCCTAGAACCGCTCGGCCATCACAGCCAGCTTCTTGAATACAAATGACTCATTAACAGACATTAACTGCATTATACAGCAAGCAAGATAACACAATCCCGTTATTAAGTGCGTAATACATGTGCGAACTAGGGGCTGCGAACCTAGCGAGCGGAAGGCTATTCTAATCTGACTTCGCTCACGACCAGTAGCTTACTAGGCCGGTGCGATCTGCAAGTCTCTGTCGGAGCCAGACCGCGGCGCTGCAAGCGCCAGCGAGTCCACAGAAGTTGCAAGTGCTGGACCACTATCGATTATCGCACCTTTAGCGTGGTGTCTAATGCTGACACCCCATTCTGCGATTTGGCTGAAATTCTAAGAAAGCTCTAGAACGTCTTTAAAGCAAGTGGCAAAATTTGAGATGGCAATTAAGGTTGTTTAAATTTATCTGTAACTAAAGCTTGCAAGTTTCGGATTCTGCTGCTTTTGTCTCAGGCTTATCCCGTAAGTTTACTGGGTCGGCAAATTAATGTGAATACGGCAATGGTGAGAGGCCCCTGTGGTCTAGGGCTGATGACTTTGATTAGAAATCAAAACGTTATCTGTACAGCTGCCGCTTAAATTTTGTTTAATAATCAGCAATGGCGGCCGAAGACTTCGGCATAAGCATTCACGGTTATTATGCCAACGGCCTTGTCAAAGCTGCCGGAGGAGCAGACAGCAGTTCAGGGCGCTCTCTTGCCCTTGGGGTGGGACATTGCCCATAAAGGCAGAAGAATCAGCAATGATAAACGGCATGAGGATGCAGAAGGCAATGCAAACCACTGCATAAAAGACACTTAATGAATAGCCACAGGGCATGTGGTCTGTAATTAAAAAGGTGTCGTGATGATCTCTCCATTGGCAAAAGATTCCGGAAAAGTTCTCCATCCGGATCTGTGGGTGTGGACTGTCAAGGAGGTGGTGACCATGAGTAAAAGGCTGAGTAACCAAAGAAAGCATAACGCTCTCCGAGACGGGGGATGGAATATCAGAAGCTTGGACGTTGTAGGGAGGCTTGAAAGTCCTGAAAGGGTAATGCAAAGGCTCGATCTAGATATAGTAGGAGTCAGAGAATTGAAATGGAAAGAAGAGGACTCCTGGTAACATGAGTATAGAGTAACATCAACAGCATCTAAAAATGATGTACCGGAAGCAGGATTCGTTATGAATAGGTAGGTAGGGAAGAGAGCGTGTTACTCTGAACAGTTCGATGATAGGACAGTTCTTATCAGAATCGACAATAAACCAACAGCAACAACGACAGTTGAGGTATACATGCCGACGTCGCAAGCTGAATATAAAAAAAATTGAGAGGGAATATGGTACTGAAAGTGTAATACGGTACGTAAGGGGAGATGAGAATTTCTTAGTCATGGGGGAAGTGAGTGCAGTTGTAGGGGAAGAGTAGATGAAAAAGGTTACAGGAGAGTATGGGCTTTGGACATGAAATGAGAGAGTAGAAATACTAGTGCTTTCTGTAATAAACTTCAGCTAGAAGTAGTGAATACTTTGTCCAATAATAACAAGAGGAGGACGTATACTTGAAAAACACTGGGTGATACGGGAAGATTTAAGTTAGATTACGTCACCGTTAACAGAGATTCCGAAATAAAATAGTGGACTGTAAGGCGCAGCCAGGATCAGACAATGTAGTGATGAAGAGTAGGCTGAAGTTTAAGTGTTTAGCTAGGAAGAGTCAATTTGCAGAGAAGTATGACACGAAAATACTAAGAAACGACGAAATACGTTTGCAGTTTTCTAAGGCTATAGATACAGCAATAAGAAATAGCTCGGTAAGTAGTACAGATGAAAACGAAGGGACATGTCTAAAAAGGGCAATCACAGAAATTGGAAAGATAAAGATGGATAGAAAGAAACTCGGGTAACAGAATAAATACTCCGGCTGACCGATGAAAGAAGGAAGTAACAAAATGCTCAGTGAATTTCAGGAATACGGAAATACAAGTCGCTGAGGAATGAAATAAACAGGACGTGCATGGAGACTAAGACAAAATGGCTACATGGAAAATGGGACGTTATCGAAAAAGTAATGTTTTTCCGAAGGATGCCTCAGCTTACAGGAAAGCGAAAACAAGCTTCCGTTAAATTAAAAGCAAGGATAGTAACAATAAGCGTGAAACGGGAACTCCACTGTTAAATGCAAGGGAGAGCGCAGATAGATGGAAAGAGCACATTGAATGCCTTTATGAGGCAGATGTTTTGTCTAATTTGATAGAAGAGGAAACAGCAGTCGATTTAGAAGAGATAAAAGATCCAGTATTAGAATGAAAATTTAAGTAAGCTTTGGAGGACTTAAGATAAAAGAAGGCAGAAGGGATAGATAACATTCCATCAGAAATGGCAACAAAATGACTATTGACATAGGTGTAAGGGGGGTATAAGTCTGACGTCATACCATCAGAGTTTCGGGAAAATATCATCCGCACAATTCGGTTGACTCCAAGACCTGACGTGTGCGAGAATTTTAGCACAACCAGCTTATTAGCTCATGCATCCCAGTTGCTGACAAGAATAATATACAGAAGAACGGAAAAGGAAACTGAGGATCTGTTAGACGACAGACAGTTAAGCTTTAGGAAAAGTAATGGCACCGGACAGGTAATTCTGACATTGCGGTTGATAATGGAAACAAGACTAAAGAAAAACCAGAACACGTTCTTAGGATCTGTCGACCTGGATAAAATGTTCGACAATGTAAAGTGGTGCAAGATGTTCGGAATTCTGCGAAAAATTGAAGTAGGTAATGTAGAGAGACGGGAGGTATACGTTCCTACGCACAGCACTGTTTGGTAGTGAAACATGGACCGTTGAAAAACTGGAACAAAAGAGAATCAAAGCATTTGAGGTGTGGTGCTTCAGAAGTATGAAGAATGTAGAAAATTGGATGAACTGATAAGGTAACGAATGAGGAGGGTCTGTGCAGAATGGGATAGGAAAGCAATATGTGGAAAACACTGACAAGTGGAAGGGAATGAGTTGGATGGTTGTATATGAAGCTGCAGAGTTCAGAAACTGTAGAGGAAGACAGAAATTGGAATATACTCTGCACGAAACTCAGGACGTAGGTTGCAAGTGCTACACCGAGAAGAAGAGTTTCACACAGCAGAGGAGTTCTTAGCGGGCCTCATCAAACCAGTCAGAAGACTGATGGCTCAAATAAATGTCAATGTTACAGGTAGAGGCTGACTGGCTGTGTTCCTCGCCACCTCTCGCTTGACCGTCCCCATCCTTCCAGGTAACGGAATATGTGCACTCTACCTGCCTATATCTAATATTATCTCTTGTGAAAGTGTGTGAACGTTACGAAATGTTTGCGATATTGTGATACATGTAACTGAGACTAGGCTGCCTAGTTTGATGTGGAAAAAGCTTCCACATGGCACCGACGTTTTCCTTTGGAAAATGAATCGCTGTAACGCCTTATTCTATGCAACTGTCCCACTCATACCTTACATATCGCCAGCAGTGTGTAATGATCGGGATAAAGAGGTCGCAGTTTAGGAATGTAGTTATCAGGGCTCCCACAAGAGTTAGTACTGAAGTCATTACTGTTCTTGTTATGTGCTAATTAAGTGATGACCCTTTTTCCCATTGAAAATATCATATATTCGCTGACGACCTTGAGTTATACCTACGTGCAAGCCTAAAAAGACGGCACACAGCCATCCAGAATGTGAAAGTTGATTTACTTGCTTTATCAGAAAGTGCGTAGAATGTAGTTTTGAGACTTACCCATCTAAGGTGCAAGCAATCTTAGTCTCTCAAAAAAGACTTATAACTCCTCAGCTCAGTGAATCTATTCCAGTCCAAATCCCGATAAGCACAAAATTGTCTTTTCTTCTTCTGCAGAGAATTTGGGGATAATTTTGGAACAGGACCTACACTGGGCTGAAAACACATCTGCAGTCTGTAAGATGGTGTCGGCATCACATTATTCATTACACAAATATAGAAAAGTATTTCATCTCTAGCTTAAAAGAGAAACGCGGTAGGTAACACAAATACTCCCCATTTTTGTTTATGGTGATCCTATTCTCCAAGGACTTTCACACGAGAGTTCATATCGTTTGGAACTGGCAATGAATGCTAGCATGGGATACATTTGTGAAGTACGATACTTCGGTCCGTATCACGCCTGGCTATGAACGTTTATCATGACTACACGCCGTGTTTGCTGCAGGTTCTTGTCAATCGCTACGTACCTTTATATTTAGCTTCATATCTTTGACTACTGGCTGAGCAACACAACGGCAATACTCGTTCTCAACACAGTAGAATCCTCTCTGTAACAGTGCACAACACTTCCACATTCTCTAACTAATTTCGTATATCAGGAACTCGGTTTTGGAACCATCTCCCTCAAAATATGAGAGAAATTAAAGTCCTTTCAAATTTCGGAAGACAGCTAATGGCCCATCTTCGGTCAGAATGGTTCTCTCTTCTTGAGCTCACTCTCATCAACGCTCCCTCCACCATCACTTTTCTCATCCCTTGTCTACAGAGTTCTCTATTGAAAATTTCTTCATTCCTAGCATCCAGTGACACTTTCATTTCAATCCTCTCCTGCTTTATTATCCATTCCACTTCCTCCAATACCATACAAAGCTTCAAAAATGCTAAACTAATCATTAACATTTTAATGCCTCCATTGATTTATTATTATTGTTAGTGATATTATTATTGTTATTTAGAATTATTATTTTTGTTAATAATGCTGTTATTGAGTTGGTTGTGTAACAGCTAATTAATCTAATTCCTAATTCGTCCATTATTTGATCATCATTATTAGTTGTACTACTACTATTATTAGCATCCCTACTATAATCTTTTTGATAGTGCGTTAACATTATTGTGTTTTTATGTAATTTTTTTGTACGTGTTTGCTTTTTCAGGTTTAAGAACCTGATCTGGTCAGGCTAATAAGAAATAAATAGATAAATAAATATGTGTTAAGTGGTCCGAGTTTAGCGTTCATCTCCATCCGTTGTGCTGTGTCAAGCACATATGAGAAATTCTTTGACATTCACTTGCGAAAAACCGCTGTGGTATGATCGCAATTATGCGTGTAAGTAGTTTACTGTATGGATGTGAGCATGTTCTAGATCCGCCATCCTTGTACCTTGTCCATTGTGAAACGCAAGACGTAGCAGAAATCACCCACTGGACAGCGCAGACTTCAGAGATGATACAACACTGCCGAAGAGATGACCCCTTCACGAAATCCCCGACGTCTGATTCTAATAGTTAATGGAGTGTCAAAAACCGAATATGTACTATGCATTGGTCAATTTTGATGGTTTCCTTTAGAATTTAGCATGGAAACTACAGAGTTATTCGCTACAGCTACGCGAGAGGGGTGCCAAACGTGATTTCGTAGAATTGCGTATGTCGCTAATCGTAGGCAGAAGTTCAGCAGATATTTGGAGTTGACATCTGTTGGGGTCAGACAAGTTTTAGTACAGATACACTGTGTGGCATGTCGAAATGAAGATGAGTACCAATGATTTTAGTTACTTGGATTGATTTCCCGTGAAGACCTATGTTTAATTTTTATTTGTCTAGGTTCCAAAAATAAAGTTCAGCTCCTACGAAATATCTTAGTTGTGGCAAGGGCCATTTGTGAGATTTTAAGTTGGTGAGAGGGTACATTAATTTTTGTAGTGACGGAGGGTCACGTGTATATGATAGTTAGAACAAATGTTAGTGTTTGTTATTGGAATGGTATTTTATGGTCTAGCAATCGTCAAATTTTCTGTGATGAACTTTTAGGTCGCATTTTCACACTGCCAGAGGTAACAGGGTGGATGAAAATTTATGTTACTGGGTTATGTGATGTACTGATGCATTGAGTGAGGTAATGTCTCCATTGCGGTTGTGGTTTAGGTGTGGCACTAACAGTAACATTCACAAATTTAGCTTACTCGCTTTCAAGTTGTTACCTTAAAGGAACTGAAATCGCACCTTTGACAGGTTTGGTTGTTTGAAAGTTTATACACCTCAGGGAACCACAAGTACAAAACGCATAGCAATATTTAGACTTGGAAATTTTAAAAAAAGTCGAGTTACTGCTTGAATGTTTAACTGATGATTATAAGGGGATGCGTATCGACAACGGTTGAAGATGTTTAGAATCGCACTTTTTGAATGAATGTTAATGTAAGGTTATGGTACAAAGTGGCGGTGGCATTTAGGACTTTATTTTGTTTTCGTTGTGTTGTTCTTACCGTATTGTGAGAAAGGCTGTTTACCTTCGATTTAAAACCTACGAAAATCACTAGTAGTTTACTGAATACACGTATTGCAACATTGGCCAAAAAGATAATTATATCTTCCTTATAACTGTGCTCTGTCACTTTTCGAAAGTCTGCTGCCGTTTACAATAGCTCCCATGACTCTCGTAAATAATATTTGCTTCAGGAATAACTGTAGCTCATAATTATTGTACTCGGAAACAGTGAATCGACTCATATTTGGAATTAAGCTAAACAAGCATCACACAGAACAATCTGATAACGTTAAACCGTTAGTATGTTGTTAGCCAATGACAATACTCATTCGCAGATAACATCACCTGCAGTTTACTGCTAATAACTCGTAACTCAACCACGTAGTCCAGATATTCAGCAAAGTGGTAAATACAAGTAGGATACTGCGAAGGGCATCATATACCATGGGATACGATACAGATCAACCAGACACCATACATCCTCGTTGGCATTCGTTTTCTTCGACACCTCAGCGAAGTTTGCACATGACACCTAACACATATCTCATGTTACACTACAGGTGAGTCTCTTGTAGTTTTCTCGGCTACAACAAGAAAACTGTTAATTATAAACTAACCTAGACCTCGTACTAAGCAACAGATCAATCTGTCACCACAGAAAGGTTTTCCGCTGCCAGGTTCGTTGGCTTCACCAGTTCACAACCAAATTGCTGCAATCCAACCTAACCTAGATCTCGGGCAACGCTACCTAACAGTCTGACACCACTGGAATCTTTTCCACTGCCACGGTCGATGGCTTGGCCAACTTCAAACCAAACGGTTGCAGTGTGATCTAAACCAGGTTACGCTACAGATCAGTGTGCCACAACAGTAGGATTCGTTAGCTTTGCCAACTCACATCCAACTCATCACGTTACATTCTAACCTAGACCTCCGGCAAAACCAATCCATTATTTCGACATTAAGCTGTTCTCACGAGGTAGCTACGCACTCGGAAGTTCGGAAGTTCTTCAATAATTCCAAGAAATACATTTCTGTTTTTACTCCACCTCCTCCTCGGCATGTACTCAATTGCTATCTACAAATTCGCTAACACCTACGTCAAATAATTGCCTACAGCAGCATTCAATGAAAGAATCACCGTAGAGCAAGTCACTGTTACACAAAACTAGCACAGAAATGAAAATTACGGTAACAGTGTACGCATCAGTGCCGATTAGTTGCGAATTAATATCGCCAATAGGTTGGCGTTCAAGAAATCGAGGCTACCTATGAACTTCTAATAGTTCACAGGTAACCATCTAATAATTTAAAATCTAACATGAAACAAAATTAACGAAACAGGAGCAGCTGCAAAAATTAAAACAAAGAAGAAGATTGCATCTCTGTCCCGAAACAAAAACTCCACCCTTTTTTTGGCACATATTTAGCGACGTTACTAATATTTGAAGAGCAATTTCAAATCCCGCTCAGAGATTAATAAATTACTTTCTGTATTAATCAACGAAATTACCATAGACAGAATGTAAGGCTACACACAAATTCATTTCAGAATACGCACCAAAACGTGACGCCATAGCAGCCATTACGTCACAGGTGAAAGCTGACGGATGGTATCGAACATTCCTCTAGATCCAGGTGGACTTACGTCTCAATCACCTGAGTAGATTGCTACAATATCATATTTGGAAATTATTTTTGCATGTTTTCATGGAGCAAGTATTTCACGTTGCAAACGTGCGATAGCATCATTAACAGTGCATGTACAATCAAGATATCATGAAACCGAAAGAAAAAATCTGTAATTTGCATGCAAGTAGGAGAACTTTCATTGACGTTAAATTTTTTAGTTAAAGAGACAAATGGAATGAAATGAAGGGGTCTTCTGCGAAAAGACATGATCTCTGGACTGCCTCCTCATCCGCAGTACAGTACTTGTACAATCAAGGTATCCCGAAATCTAAAGAATAAAAGTCATTAATTTCATCAAGTAGGAGAACTTTCATGAGTGTTAGATTTTTGAGTTAAAGGCCAAATGGAATTAAATGAATCGGGCTTTCGCGAAAATTTCCTCGTCAGCAAATTTGAGTAAAGTTATCCAGGTCACCATCAGGAGGTAAAATTCGTCATCTCCATATTAATATCCTCTAAACACGTCTGAACGAAGAAGCACAAAAAACTATAAAATATTCGACGTAGTGACGTTCTTAAGCTGTAATTGTTTGTGATGAGCATCAGCAGCTAGCTTCGGATATTGAAAAATGTTATTTTAACCGTCTTACATTTGCTTTCAAGTATTTCAGATACTAATTATTTCGATTCTTTTTGAACCCCGTCAACGAAGTTTCGAAAACCGAATCAAAAGAGACGCGAGAATCCCGTTAGCGAGTGCGCTATGACGCCAACGGTGGCTGCAAAGTGACGTAACACGTCGCTGGCCAATGAGAGCGTGCTCGCAGGAATGACCTACCATTTTAGTCTGCGTACCTACACCTGGTACAATTCTACAACAGCACCACGACCGCCAAGTTAACCTGACAACAAAAAAGTCCATCTGTACGTAGGGGAAAGTAAAAATGACTGCTCGCTTACCTGTTCCTCGACAGAATCTCCTCAGATACTGGTTTTCTGTCTTCTTCCTAGAACCCGAGAAAGTTCACAGACGCTTAGAAACCAAGTAGCACTGTAAGATGTTAGTTAAATAGCGCACGACACTTAACACAGCACAAGTAGCAACTCAGAAAGAGTTCACTCGTCACGAATAAGTATCGCAATGATGCCAGGCAACTGCTCGTGACGTATCACGCGATGATTCATTGTTGAGAGTGTTGTCCTGGACGGATAATAAAAAATTGCAATCGCTTTTTCGGTACCACAGCTTTTTGTTGATCGTACGTTATATGTAACTGCTTTACCACGATCGTGATTCTTAAAATTATTATCATAGTCAAAAGTATCAGAACGACCCGAATTGGTTTCCACCTGATTTCTATGCAACCAACAGAACCTAACTTCTTTGCAAATCTTATAATCTCTTTTTGGTACAGTCGTTTGACTGTACAAAATGGTTACTACAAGAAACCATCAGATATTAATCCTCCGTACGACAATGAGTCGCTGTGCTAGTTAACATTTCGGTAGTGAAAATATCGGGCACCAAGACAATTAAAATGAGGTTGTCTACAATACAGTTGATTCACAAGTAACAGAGTGTGCACAAGCTTAACTTGAAATGACTTGGCGTGAACTTTTGTGCTGGACGAGTACCTGAACATAGAACCGAAACGATTGTTAATTAAGCACCGTCGAATGTTGGATATCAAAATTTTTGCCAGCACCGACATAACTGAACCGATATGACGAAACAAAATTGATTTTACTCACCAAAATATTTCAACTCGGTATCCACCGCGGATCTTTTCTAGTCAGAATAGAGATCGTTAAAACATCGATTTATTTCAAAAAATGGCTCTGAGCACTATGGGACTTAAAATCTGTGGTCATCAGTCCCCTAGAACTTAGAACTACTTAAACCTAACTAACCTAAGGACATCACACACATCCATGCCCGAGGCAGGATTCGAACCTGCGACCGTAGCGGTCACGCGGTTCCAAACTGACGCGCTTAGAACCGCACGGCCACACCGGCCGGCCTCGATTTATTTAACCCGCAGCGAGGTGTGGGTACGTTTGAAGTTCTGTGATGACCCGGTGTTGAACATCTAGATATCATTGTTCTTGATTGCACACGAAGAGACGGTACCTATCGAAATATTTTTCACCAGTAGTTAGTAGCAGTTGCCTGAATAAAAAACGATGTGATGTAAAGTTTGTATATGACTGGAAGTCGAAACTATCACTAGTAGTTATAATTGTCAAAGAATGGAGATACGTTACAGATCGTAATATTTCCATGTGTGATTAGGTGTGCGCTTGCTACAGACTGAAATAAGGAGATGAATTTTTTTGTGCTGGTTCACGATAATTACTCAGACACGTGCCTTTCATGGAGACCTTGAGGAGATTGGTAGCTAAGGCACATAAAGTTTAATACATATTTGGAACCACTGCGCCACACTACGTTGTTCAGTTGATGTTACCATAGGTGAGGATCGTCTGCTTGCACTCGTTAAAAATGGCTGCCTGAAAGGTGAAACGAACCCAGTCTTTAAGGATGTAGTGGGGGATTTAAGACGAGTGTTATTCGGGCTGTGGCTGTGGCTTGTGCAGACATGGAGCTCGATAGTTTATTAAGGCTTTAGTTAACATGCAAAACACTAACTTAACAAGATGGAAACCATTACTGTAAAACCAAAGTTCCTTTTTGGCACGAATAAACGTAAAGAGAGTTTGAATAAGATAAAATATCTTCTTAAAATAATAGTAATAAATAATACAAACAATTCAATCTATCCCTACACAGACAACTACATACGACGTAACACTTATTCGTGGTTCGAAGAAACTTGAACGGATGTGCAATAAAACGAAACGTCCTCTTAAAATAATAATAATAAGTAATACGAACAATTAAATCCTGTTCTACACAGGCAGCTTTTACATAGTGTAACGTTTTGCAATTTAGGGCCTGCAGTCCTAAGTAATTATGACAATAGTTGCTTATTTTAAAAGAAAAAATTGAAATATCTGTTACTGAATACGGGGTAAAATCTCTACTAGCTACTTCGGCGGCCGCGGTGATCGTGCAGTTCTAGCGCTGCAGTCCGGAACCGCGGGACTGCTACCGTCGCAGGTTCGAATCCAGCCTCGGGCATGGATGTGTGTGATGTCCTTAGGTTAGTTAGGTTTAAGTAGTTCTAAGTTCTAGGGGACTGATGACCTAAGATGTTAAGTCCCATAGTGCTCAGAGCCATTTGAACTAGCTACTTCTAGCCTGGCTGCTACTATCGTCTCCCAATCACCTACACATCACCTATCAATACACTACTCAACTAACCCCTCTTACGTCTATATGACCAGTATACAAGTTACATATCCAAGTAGTCTCAGAAAATAAAATAAACCAGAGTTATAAACAAAACCTTTTATTCGGCTTCACAGCAATCACCTTGAGAGGCACCCACAAGCCTTGCTCATACTGAGTCATCAAGCAGTCAGGCCTGCAAGATGAGTGATCTGCCAAGCGAGTGGATTGATTCTTATTTATCGGAAAACGTCAATGGCTGATTGTGAGCTCTAGTACCCACAATTAAGCTACAAATTATTCTCCTGCTTGAATATTACGCAACGGAAACGGATAACGCAAATCTGACTATTAGTAATTTACACAACTCTGATTGTTCACTACGCTCTGGCAATACGATATTTTCTCTTTTACCCAACGGCTTTGATCAACACGTGGCCATCGCACTAAATGTAAATGGCGCACACATTATAAATTCTGGGTATCATGATTACACACTATTTGAAGAATAAGGCCACCAATCGTTTTCTTTTCACTATTTTCTTTTTATTCCGATAAATTATATTATGATTCAAAGATAACCTAAACACACCATTTCTTCCATGCAAACCACACATACTTAAATTACATGAAATACATTACACTGGCAACATACATCACAAAGAATAGACACAACGTTAGAATCACTTCACTTTCAGCTTTCCCACTTCAATCAGTATTCACCCCAGTTTCGCAGGACACTGCCCCACTTCATAACTTTTCTTTCCTACTACGAACTCTGGAGCATATATGCACGTCTTCCTGTGCAATGCAAGCCAAGTGGCGTTGCTGGATAGACGGCTGACTCACCTTGCTTCACTCTCAGAGTATTAGAGTTTGAATCTAGCGTCACACGGAAACGTAACACGCAAAGTAATATTAAGAACATATTCGTCACCCACGCGAGTCCTCAACTGATACCATGGACGAATACTTCTCTGTATCTTTTGTCTCATACACAGATTGAGACTCACACAGTACTCACCACGTGGAAGTACTCGTCTCTAATTTCAAGTCCTGCACACGCCATTTCTTAAATATTTCCAACTTACAGTACACACGCCAGTAATTCAGCTTAAATTTAGCACTCGGAAGTATTTCAACTTAGTACTAGCACTCGCAGGTATTTAAACTTATTGCTACATGTGGTTTCACTGTGACCGTTGGTCACTTCCGAGGATTACTACGATTTCCTTAATATTACCTGCCTGTCATTTAATTCTCCCACCCCCCCCCCCCCCCTTCAAATTTCCTGAAACAGAGAAATCATTATACCAAACTACTCTTAAGTATTTCACATGCATACCATTTTCTCCACTCTTTTGTCTCTACACAGCACACCTAACACAGGTCTTACCAACACAAGATCCAGCGCCAGAGTGCTGAAACAAGGCCGTTCTTCAGGTCATCTCGGACCTCCATCATGGTGGGGGGCCACCATGCTACCGTATTGGCCAGCCACATTTCAGACGCTCAGAGCTCAGGTAAATTTCATCTCTTTGGTTCCACCAAAGGTGACCAAAGGACCGTCTCAAAGATGATCATATATTGCTCATTCACTATCTGCGGTTAGCAGACTACCATACAATCATTCGTTTCATAGATCTCACCAAATTGGATATAGGGATGTATGTTGCGGGAGTGCACATGTGATCAATTAAAGAAATAGATTGTCATTCTTTCCTACTACTAGTGACATGCTATTCATCACCTTCCACGCCTTCCCCGGTAAAAAATTGAAGATGTATCAAACCCTGGTCAACCAAAAAGGAAATAATCATTACCATAATATTTAATTTTGTCAAACGATACTTCTGAATGGCGGGCAAGGCGATGAACACCATGCCACTGACTAATACTTTGTCTCAGGATTGTAATGTTAGTACCAAGATTCAAAACAGTCCTCTAACGCCAATTGTCATTTGTGGCTCGAACAAACTTAAAAATGGCTTGAATAACACAAAATATCGTCTTAAAACAATAACAATAATTAATTCACGAAATTCAGTCTAGTCTCCCACAGGAACCCAACTACGTCACAACATCAGTGATGATGCGGAGGTTCGACAACGCGTGGCAACGGTGCTTCGAGCTATTCCACAAGTAATGACAGTTTCCAACATCTTTAAACTGATGTCAGAAGTGTGTTGTAGCTAATGGTGATTACTTTGAACGCCAGTAAAGGTACTTTACTTGTTGGTCTTGTTTTCGTTTTGTTATGGCACAATTTAGCAAACTCCTCATATTCACTTTGTATAAAGAAGTCATTCTTACAAGATAATACACCAAATCACAATACATACGACTGAACTGCAGGTTCAATAAAAAGTTCCGTACTGAATCAACATTAGTACTACAGAGTATGGAAGAGATCCACAGTTGCAACGAGTTTTTAATTTACGTTTCAATTTTGCCTAATCATGTGCACTGTGTGTAGCGCAATAACATAACTTTCTTTGGGACACAATATTCACTTCAGCGTACGCTACGTGCAATACGCAGTATTCACTCAGGAGAGT
>NW_025725877.1:0-15225 GCF_021461395.2 Schistocerca americana
GCCGTTTGCTTTGTGCGGGCCATGGCGGTAGCGGTAGCGGAGCGGCGTGCGTGGAGGTTAGGTGTGGCGCGGCGTCCGGTGCTGCCTTGACAACGGGCCCGCGCGCCTCCGTGCTGCGCTTATATGCCCTCGGTTGCGCGTGGTGGGGGGAGGGCGGGCCAGAGTCTATATAGGGGGGCGGCGGGCGCGCTGGGCGCAGACCGTAGCCGACTCGCCAGCCGCTGCAGCCGCTGTTTGTGCACGTTTTGCTTTGCCCGAGGAAGGAAGGATGACAGGCCGCGGCAAGGGAGGAAAGGGGCTCGGCAAGGGTGGCGCCAAGCGGCACCGCAAGGTGTTGCGCGACAACATCCAGGGCATCACGAAGCCCGCCATCCGCCGCCTGGCTCGCAGGGGCGGCGTGAAGCGCATCTCTGGTCTGATCTACGAGGAGACCCGCGGGGTGCTGAAGGTGTTCCTGGAGAACGTGATCCGCGACGCGGTGACGTACACTGAGCACGCCAAGCGCAAGACTGTGACGGCCATGGACGTGGTGTACGCCCTGAAGAGGCAGGGGCGCACCCTGTACGGTTTCGGCGGTTAGGCTGCGTCGCAGCGGGCGCTGGCCTTCCCGCGGCCGTGCTTGTGGGTGGGAGAGACTAGAAAACGGCCCTTTTCAGGGCCACCACACTGTTCGGAAGTTGAAAAGTGCGAAAGAGTCTGTGTTGTTGCTGCGTGTGTGCGCTGTGTTGTTTGTTTGTTTCTTTCTTTCTTTCCGTTTGAGCGACGTGATGTGACTGGGAGGGGAGAAGGAAAGGAAACGTGTCATGTGGCTGGCTGTGTGTGGAGCTGCTTCGTTTGTGTGTCTTTGTATCGATCGCGACGGAGATGGCGGGCTGTGTGTTGTTGTGCGAGAGGCGGTGATTATTTGCTTGCGTGGTTTGGCTCTGTGTGTTTGTTTGCGGCGGCGTTGGGGTTTCCGAGGCAAGGCGTGTGGGCATAGGCGGCCGGATCAGCTGTTTCGTTCGTGTCGACGGCCGTTGCGCGCGGGAGTGGAGGGCGGTGTGTCGACACGCCTCCCTTTAACAATGGTCATTATTGCTGCCGTTGTCGGTTTGGAAGGCGACTGCGACCGTGCAAAATGTGTGTGTGTGTGTGTGTGTGTGTTGGGCCACACGGGCTGTGTGGGCGACAAGATGGCGGACGTGCGCCGGCGGCGGCTGTGCTGTGACAGTGCAAAGTTAAAACAAAACAAGGTGCGGCGAGGACGACTGCAATTTTGCTTTGGACGTAGGTTTGTGTGGTGGCCCTGAAAAGGGCCGATTGTTGTGGGCCGAGCCGGCAAAGCGCGTTGCGTGCAGGGGAGCACGCGGCGCTGCGATTGCCTGGCCTCCTTTAGGCCTTCTTCTCGGTCTTCTTTGGCAGCAGGACGGCCTGGATGTTGGGCAGGACACCACCCTGTGCGATGGTGACGCCCGACAGGAGCTTGTTGAGCTCCTCGTCGTTGCGGATGGCAAGCTGCAGGTGGCGCGGGATGATGCGCGTCTTCTTGTTGTCGCGGGCCGCGTTTCCGGCCAGCTCGAGCACCTCAGCCGCGAGGTACTCCATGACGGCGGCGAGGTAGACGGGCGCCCCGGCGCCGACGCGCTCTGCGTAGTTTCCCTTGCGCAGGAGGCGGTGGATTCTGCCGACCGGGAACTGGAGCCCAGCCCTGCTTGAGCGGGACTTTGACTTGCCCTTGACTTTGCCTCCCTTTCCGCGTCCGGACATGGCGATGGGCTAGCGACGGTGCACACGAAACGGAAACGAAAACGACCGGTGCGAGCGGCAGCGAGTCGAGCAGCGGAGTGCGTGCCGGCGCAGCCGGGGTGGGGGTGCTTTATGGGCTCGGGTGCGGCGGCCGGTTGCGCGCGCGCCCCATTGGTCGGCGGCCGCAACAGGGCGAGCTGGTAAAGGTGCGGCGGCGGCTGGCGGCGGGTGCCACTGTGTGGGGAGACGCTGACTAGAGCGGAGCGCTTGCTACTGGTGTTGCTGCTGCCGTACGTTGGTTCGAGATGCCGCCCAAGACTAGCGGGAAGGCCGCCAAGAAGGCTGGCAAGGCGCAGAAGAACATTTCGAAGGGCGACAAGAAGAAGAAGCGCAAGAGGAAGGAGAGCTATGCCATCTACATCTACAAGGTGCTGAAGCAGGTGCACCCTGACACGGGCATCTCGTCGAAGGCGATGAGCATCATGAACAGCTTCGTGAACGACATTTTCGAGCGCATTGCGGCCGAGGCTTCTCGCCTGGCGCACTACAACAAGCGCTCGACCATCACGTCCCGCGAGATCCAGACCGCTGTGCGGCTGTTGCTGCCTGGCGAGCTGGCCAAGCACGCCGTGAGCGAGGGCACGAAGGCGGTGACCAAGTACACGAGCTCCAAGTAAGGAGGTGGCTCTGGAATGGAAGGAAGGATGGAGAAGGCTCCTCCGTTGCGAGAGCGGCAAAACGGCCCTTTTCAGGGCCACCAACTTGCCTTTTGCGGGAAGGGCGGAATTGTTGTTGTTGTTTGTGTGGACGGCTGTGATGTATGTGTGCATTTTGATTGTGGGTGGGGGGGCGCGTCAAAGCGTGTTGCGCGGGGTACGGCCACGAGGTTGGTCGCCGTGGCGTGGAATGGTGGCACGCCTCGTTGGCGTGGTTTTTGACCCATTGGTGTTGTTGGGGTGTGTGTGTTACCCGTCTGCGAGGGGGGACAGTGCGATCGGCGACTTTTGTGTCACCGTAACGACGGCCGTTTGCGGGTTTGTTTTTTTTGCACATCATACATGGCGAGGGTGAAATGTGAAGTGTTTTTGTTTGGTTTTTTTTGCCGCCCACTATTCCCTTTGCTGTACGCCGAGTTTGACAATGGTGCGACGTAACTGCAGCGTGGAGGTGTGTGAGTGACGTTGAAATGAACGTGCCATTAAGACGCATTGTTGTTGTATTGTACTGTACGTGTACGGCGACACGCACGATGATGTACCATTCGACTCTGATGTTTGATAGCCGTGTCTGACTGATTGCGTACGACGCACGCACACCGATGTCGTCATTCAAGATGCACGCTAGACGACGACGGCGGCGGCGGCGGTCGTTTGTTTGGCGAATGTCTGTACACGTGTTTGTCTGTGTCCATCCGGTATGTATTTGTTTGTTTGAAAGTGTTTTGTGTGTCGGTGACGTGGTCCGATCCGTCGCCCCCTGAGTAACTGTCGATCGGCGCGATAGACCGGCGTCACGCAACTGAACCCGAAGTCTTGGGCACACCCGTCATACTGTTGTACACCGTCGCGCTGAGAACGGTAACGAAAGGTTGACTTTGATCGGTCGGAATGTCTGGGCAGAACGTGAGGAATGAGGCAAGAGTGCAAGGAGGGGGGGCAAAAGAGAGAGGAAGGGAAAAAGGGGAGAAACGCATTCGTAGAGCAACGGAACGTTCCCGTGTCGGAGGCGTATTGGAGCCGCACTGAAATGCGTTTAACGGCGGCGCGGCTGCAAGTGTCTGCCGTGGTGAACGTTACCTTTGACGGCTGCATTGGGCTTTGCCTTTGCTTTTGCTTTCGCTTTCGCTTTCGCGTTCGCTTTCGCTTTCCCGGATGTACGTAACGTTTGTTGATATGGTTCTGAGGAAGAGTGTATGACAGTGCCGTGCCGTCCATGTTCGTGTGCCCTCCCATTGTGTGTATGCTATTGTCTGTGTACTTGAATGATGTATGTAGGTGTTAGTGGACATGTTTTACCAGTGGGGGGAAATGGATCGTCGATAGTTGCCGTCACTCTGTCACGGTCGAGATGACGCACCCTCCGTACAGAAAGGTGTCGAGAAAGTGAGTGTGTGTGTGTGTGTGTGTGTGTGTGTGTGTGTGTGCGTGCGTCCGTGAATTGGCAGTGTTTGGAGGTGGGCGTGCCCTGGATGTGGCTGTTCGTTAGGCGGTAGTGTTGTGTGGACAGGGGAGGGGCATGCGTAACGCTGCTGGCATGGCATTTCGGGAGATGGGAGGGGGCAAACGAGGAAACGAGGAGCGGCGGCCAAAGACGGGACGGGGAGGGGCGCGGGGTGTGGGTGGCTTGCGCCTGTGCTCGGCGTTGTGGTTTGTGCAAAAGAGGAGGAGAAAAACAATGTGAGTTGCCAGGGAGGGGAGCGGTGTTGTGTTGTGGTTGTCGTGGTGTAGCCGCAGACGCGGCTGTCAGTGAACGTGGCGAGACGGACGGATGCGCGGAGGGGCGGGGGCGGCGCATTTCGCCGGTGCCGTGCCGTGCCGTGCCGTGCCATGCCGTGCCATGCCTGAAAGCCGCGTGGTCGCTGTGTTGTTGGTGGCGTGGGGGCGAGGAGAGTACCGTACGGGTGTGCTTGTGCGCCGGAAATGGCACACTGCGCCCGCCCGTCTTGGAGGCTGATGGCTGTGGTGTGGAAATGGGGCGCGGTGATGTTGAAGCAGTTGAAGAACAGAAAAGAAACCAAGAAAACGGAAGGCGTGATGCGGCGGTGGTGGTGAGAGCGGGAAAAACAAAACAAAAAAAAAGAAGGAAAAACAACAAGAAACAAAAAAGAAAACAAAAAGTCTATCAATATTAAAATGTAAATGGAAATGGAAATGGACCCAGGCATAACCTCCCTGCACAAATAGCAGAGAGTCCGATGATAATAAAAATGTGCCAGAATGTTAACGTCCCTACAAAACAAACCCAACGATAATATTAATGAAAGAGTGAACCGTATGTAACATTGCAACAGACATAATGAAACCTGATAAATTGTATAAGGGCAGCAGCGTTGACCTTTGGCCCTGTATTCAGAATAAAAAGAGCCAAAGATCGTTACCCCAATGAAAAAGACACTGAAACACGTATGTAACATAGTAGCGATGGCGAGACATTGTAGCATCTGTGACCAGAGAGTTTGCGCTGGACTGCGCGAGTGTTGCGAGCGGTTCTCAGTCAGTCAGTCAGTCAGTCAGTAGTCGTCGCGTGCAGTACGCTAATAGTCGTCATGCAGAGCGGTCGGTCAGTAGTAGCAGCCGAGTGCGGTTGTTGTGATGTAGGCGGTCGGCAACACTGGTCAAGATGGTGAATAAGGTATACTGTTAATTAATATAATCATTAGATAATGAAAAATTGTATTTATTGTAATTATTCTCCAACAAGTTCCCCAATAATAATTTTTATTTCAAAAGCATTTTTCAAACATTTAATTTTTTATTGAACTAAAGAGTTCGTTGCACTTCACATTTCATTCCACTTCTTTGAAGAAAAATGTCACTAAAATCACAAAAAAAAAGAGAGAATATTATTATTTGCAATGCAGTTCCTCCAAGCGCTGCGCAACAACCAGAGCAGAAATGTGACATCCATTTATTCGGAGGTAAGACTTTAATTCTGATTGTTTTGCACAGGGCCAAAGACCGATATTTCGGTTTAATTGAAGTTTCTTGTCACTGAACGGACTTTTTTAAATGTTGTGTGAAGACTTTATATTTGAGTCAGATTGCGAATTTCACATTTTTGTTGCCATTTTCAATACCTCTCATTGTGGGCGAGGTTACAATTAGCGCAATGTCCATTAGCATCCGTAAATAACATTGTCCATTATTTTAAATTTTGCTGGGAGGTTACAACACACACAAAAGAAAAAAAAACAAAAAAAAAATTGCATTTATATCCGCTCCTCAATTGTAGATACCCCTTACACAGCTGTGTGCAATGAATGAGTGCTGGCTGGTAATTAATTGCACTCCTTGGAGGGAAATGCCATAGGACGTAGTCTTTAAAAAGTGAATGTTTTTCGTTAAGAGACAAAAGTTACTTTAGAAAAACAGTAATAGTGGGGCTTTTGTTGTTGAACAAAATAAGTACAATGAACATACGTTATCAGATTTGCGCAATGCAGCGTCACACCACCTTTTTGATTATAACACAATATACTATACATCGTCCCGAACCGTGACCAGAGTCGCGAGACGAGCAGAGCACGCCGCCGACGCCCGCTCAGTACAACCGTCCACCCGCTACTACTGTCGACCGACTACTACCTCTCCCGACTCGCGCTACAATATATATAACAACTGTTCCTGGCGACCCGGTGCGTGCCACTACTGTCGTCTGGCGCGGTCCAAGCGCCGACTAGCAGCGATAAAGAACTCTCTGGTCAGACAGAGATGCTGTCATGCCTCGCCATCGCTCTGGTAATGAATACATACGTGTTGCAGCGTGCGTACCACCGGAACACGCAGTGGCGGAGCCAAAGACTGTGTTGTCGAGGTCGAGTGCGAGTGGGAAGAGAGGCAGCGTCGGCACGGAGATGCAAGCGAGCGCGAGACGCACGGGGGCTGCGGCGTGGCGCGTTTGCGGTCGGCGCCTTTGGTGGCAACGGCCGGGACAAGCAGCGGTGTATGGTGTGGTGCGGGGCGGACAGGGGCGGCGGTGGACGGGGAGGAGGCGGCGCGACGACGGCATGGGGGCGAAAACGGGACGGGGGACGGGGGACGGCGGATGTTGAGAGGCGTCACGCGCGGACAGGACACAGACACAGAGACACACAGATTGGAAAGGGAGGGTGCGCGGTAGTAGTTGGGAATGTGCGTACCGTGCGGGATGGGAGTGGGCGAGGAACACGGTCGTGGCCCCTGTTTTGGGTGCGTGTGATGACGTCGGTGTGTTGTGGGAAGGGAAGGTGCTGTGGCGGCGGCGCGTAATGGGCGTAGGCCGAAAAGAGAAAGGAACGTGGGCAGTGTGTTGGCAAGCGTCGGTTCGACTGCGACGTTGATGGGCAGGGCAGGGCAAGGTTAATGGTGGTAGGAGTAGGCGTGTGGGCGCAAAAAATCTGCCGCTGCAGGCGGTGCCGTAACCGCCATGGCGGGAAGGAGAGAGGGCCAAAGAAAGAAAGAAAGAAGAAAAAAAAAAAAAAAAAAAAAGGAGGGGGGGGGGGGGGGGCGAAAGTGGAGAGGCGGTGGTGTGAGAAGGGCGGGGGCGGAAGGAAGGCAGGAAGGACAAGAGGCGAGGCGACGGCTTGCTTTGTGTATCGGTCGGTCTCTGGCTATGCTTCGTTTTCTGCAGCAGGGTCGGTGCGCGGCGTGGCTCGCGGCAGTGGGAACGCCTGGTGGCTGGACGGCCAGCAATGCGGTTGGATGGGCGGCCACAGCACCGCACCTGTGCCCGAGGAGGAGACGCTGGCGGCGGGCCCTGAGGTGAGGCCGGCTCGGCTGGGGCTGTGGATGTGTAGGTGTGGCGCCGCTGCTGCAACAACGAGTAAAACGCGAGAAGAAGGGATGGCGGTAGAGAGGAAAAAAAAAAATATAAAAGGTCGTGTTGTGTTGATGCGCAGGCAGACGCGTACAGAGAGACGAGCCCGGTCTGCAGCAGGGTGTGGCCGTGCCGAGTGCAGAGCAGCGGCGGCTCGGTTCGGTTCGGCCCGGCCCGGCGGGCCGCGCTGTTGTCGCGGACGTGAGCGCCCCCTGGCGGGTGGCCGGAGGCGGCGCGGCGTGTTGGACGTGTGGCTGGTGGCAGTGCACAATTTGCGAGTGGCTGGCGGTGTGGTGTGGCGGTTGGCGCGTCGGGCGGCGGAGAGGTATGTGTTGCGGGCGCCCTTTGCTGCGCTGCGTCGTTGCGTGTGCCGTACAGGGCGGGCGCTTGTCGACTGTGTGGCGAATTGGCGTGAAACGGCTGCCGAGAGGTGTGTGGTAGCGAGCCGGTCGGTGGTGTCAGTGCGAAGGGGAATGTGCGTGCGTTTGGCGGTTTCGGTGTGCTTTTTGCGGCGTGAGAGTGGGAATTAGTGGGGCCGGCTGTTGTGTTGGTTCCTTGTGTCTTGTGTCGCGTAGCGTGATGGCAACGTGGAAGGACGCCGGTTTCGTTTCGAGCCTTGCGTGTGGTTGTCGACGTTGACTGGTTGGCGTGTGCCGATGCACGTGCATGTGTGGGTCGCGAGTGCGTTTTTGGCTGGCTGTGTGTGTGTGTGTGTGTGTGTTTTGGGGGGGGGGAAGGGGGAGGCGGTGGTGAAAGTGCAGTCGTTGCCACGGGCGTCGTCGGGTGGGGCTGGCTGGGGCTGTGCGTCGTGGCGGAAAGGTGGTAGGTTGCGGGAAGCGAGCCCGTCGTTGACGGTGTCGCGTGAGTTGTGAATCGAGTGGGGCGCGGGGCGCGGGACAGGAGCAGCGTGCCGCTGCGTCGTGGTCGTCAGCAGAGGCTGTGCGTGTGCTTGTCCTTTTTGTGGGCGGTTCGTGCGAGGCGTTTTTGTTTTGTGTTGCCCTAGTTGTTAGTTTATTTTGTTTGTGTTTGTTATTTTGAGACGACGACTGGTTGGTGGCGTGCGCGCGAAGTGGCGGTGTGCGCTTCCCGTGTCGTTTGTGTTGTTTGGTTTTTTTGTTTTTGTGTGTTTTTTTTTGCACTGGGCCCCGGTGGGTGGGTGCGTGTGTGTCGATTGCCGGCTGGCGAAAGGTGCGCCATCGGCGGGGTGGGTCGCCGGCACAAGTAGAGGCGGCGGCGTTGTTGCTGTTGTTGTGTGGTGTTTGTTTTGTTCGGCTGTGTCGGCGAGCTGTGTTGCGGTGCGTGTGAATGGTGGTGCAAAAGTGCTGGCGTTGGGGCTGCGACTGCGACGGCGGCGAGCCGCGGGCGCGCCATTGATAGTGATGTTGTGAACAGCGGCTGTGTACGGTAGTGGTGTTGTTGTAGCACGACGTGCATCCGGGCCGGCGCGGAAAGCGCAGTTGCGGGCGGTTGCCCTTCGGTGCCAGCCCATGTCGCGTGAGCGGCGGGTTGCTCTGGTGTCGACACGTGGTGCTCTGGGTTGTTGTGTGGTGCCCTTTGGCCGGTGGGGGTGGTTCGCGTGTGTCTCGTTCGCGCTCGGTGTCTGGTCGTGGTCGTGCTGCTCCCCCGTCTGTCGGCGGTTTCCGACGTCGTCTGTACGTTTTTGTTCGTTTGCGGCGTGCCTGCCGACGTCGTCCCGTCGCGACCTTTCAACCGAAAGTGTGGCGCCCGAAGGTGAACGAACGTAACCCTGACCTCGGCGCTTTACGCTGAGCCGAGCGAACCGAACCTAACCTGTGGTGTGGCGAGGTGAGCTCAGCCTGTGAGCCCCTAACGTCTACGTAAGGTAAGCTGTCCGGCTCACGCCTCACGTTTGAACGCTTTTTTAACCTACGTTTGACGCTTCTTAACCTAGCACTGACCCCTTAACCTAACGTGTAACCTAACCTAACCTAACCTAACCTAACCTCTGACGCCTGACGTGTTTGAATGCTTAACCTAAGTTTGACGCTTAACCTAACCCAAGTCCCCTTAACCTAACCCACGTCCACCTAACCTAACCTAACCTAACGTAGACGTGTAAACGTAATGTGTAACGCGTAACGTGTAAGGTCGGCTGTCGTGTGTGCTTGACGGCAGATTGGGTTGGTCTGTAGATTCGGATTGCGGTTTGCCTCGGTCGAGGGGTTGGGTCGGAAGCGGCGAGGGGCGGCGGCGCCTGTTGCGCAGGCGGCGTCCGTTTGCGGCGGGCAATTGTTGAGAAACGGCTGTGAATGTTGGCGGGCGAGAGGAGGAGGACGGCGCGCGATGTGGCCCGACGGCTGCGGGCCGATCGGGAAACGGCGGGAGGGCGACGGAAGGCGATGGGGCGGCGGAGGCGCGTTTGCACGGCCGTCATCGCCGCACGCCTCGGCTTGTGTGGCTGTGGCGCCGGCCGCGCTGGCCGGGCTGCCGCGGCGACGGTGTGGGAGTTTTGCCGAAGGTTTGGCCATTGTGGCGGGTCGTCGGCTGGGGCTGTGGGGGCGGCATTTGGGCGGGGGCGGCGATTCTCGGCGGGCCGACCCAGGCTGTAGCGCGCGGTAGCTGCAGTTTGGCCGTGGTTTGCGGCGCTGCCGTGGCGACTGGTTGGCGACTGTGGTGTGGCTGTGTGTAGCCCCATCCTCGGTGGTTTGAAAGGCGCGGGCGGTTGTGGCGCAGGTTTGGGGCTGCTCCGCACAGGCTGTCGGACGTTGGGCGGTAGCAAGCGCGGGAGGCGCGGCGCGGCGGCGCGCAGAGTGGCGGCCGCTCTCTCGGCCGTCCGCGCCCGCCCGCGACACTGGCTGGGCCTTGTGATTCTCTGCTCTGCTGCTGTGCTGTGCTTGCGTGCCTGCCGTCCCGCTCGCTCTCGCTGTGTGTTACGCGCGTCGTCGAAATGGCAGATCAGGCGGCTACGAACGAGACTGCTGCGGCACCCGCCGCCACCGGCACTACGAAGAAGGCCAAGTCTGCGTCGTCTGCGAAGAAGCCGCGCGCCAAGCCTGCGCACCCGCGCACCTCTGAGATGGTGACGGCCGCCATCAAGAGTCTGAAGGAGCGCGGCGGGTCGTCGCTGCAGGCGATCAAGAAGTACATAGCCGCGCACTACAAGCTGGACGCGGAGAAGCTGGCGCCGTTTATCAAGAAGTACCTCAAGTCGGCCGTCGTGGCGGGCGAGCTGGTGCAGACGAAGGGGAAGGGCGCGTCCGGCTCGTTCAAGCTTGCCGGCGCCGGCGGCGGGGGGGCGGCCGAGGGCGGCAAGGCTCGTGCTGGCGGTGCCAAGAAGAAGCGCGCCGCTCCGGCCAGCAAGGAGAAGAAGGGCGCCCGTGCGGCCGGCGCAAAGAAGGCTGGTGGCGTGAAGGCGGCGACCGGTCGGAAGGCGGGCGCCGCCAAGAAGGCGTCTGCGGCGTCGGCCGCTCCCGCGGGTGCGAAGAAGGCGGCTGCGGCCAAGCCGGCCAAGGCCAAGTCGCCGTCGAAGGCGAAGAAGGCCGCCAAGGTTCCGACGAAGAAGCCGAAGGCGCCGCGCCCGAAGAAGGCGACGACGCCGTCTAAGGCGAAGGCTTCGCCCAAGAAGAAGAAGTAGAGTAGAGGAGAAAGAGATGGGGGAAAGGAAGGGTTTGGCGCTTGACTCCGTCGTCCCCACCCCCCGTCGTCGTCTAGTGGCGCGCAAGAGACGCGCGGCCCAAAAAAAACGGCCCTTCTCAGGGCCATCAAAGCACGTCGGGGAAGGTTTTGATTGTCGTGTTGCGTTTGGTGTGGGTGTCTGTCTGTATGCCCGTGGGGATGCTGTTTGCGTGCCGTGGTGGTTGGATTGCGGGGGTCGGTGGCGGGTGTGGGCGGCGGTAGCGGTAAGCGGTGTTGTTGTTGTTGTTGTTGTTGTTGTTGTCGTGGTTGATTGTCGCCGTGTTTGTGGCGGCGGCCGACGGTTGGTTTTCTGTCACGTTGTTTAGTTTGAATACGTTGGTTGGCTTGCCTGCGTTCGTTCTTCTCGGATGTCTGTCTTGTCGAGTCGTGTCTGGTCTTTGTTTTGTTCCTTTGTGTGTGTGTGTGTGTTATGTTTTGCAACGGGGGGCACGTTGAGATGCGGAAGGAGTCGGCGGGGATTTCGGTGGCGTGTAGAGCGAGCGAGCGCGTCGGAGTGGAGTGCGGGTTTTTTTTGTTTTCGAAACGAAAGCGGCGGCCGGCCAGCCACCCGTGCGGTGTGACGTCGGCCGTTGGGTATTGTGCGCTTTGAGCGCCGGGGAGGGATGATGTGTGATTGTTGCGCGCTGCTAGCAGGCAGGCAGAGTGAGCGGGTGTGGCGGACGGACGGGAAGTGGTGGTTTTTGTTTTTGGGTTGCGGGGCGAGAGGCAGGCGACCGACAAAGTTTGCTCGCGACGGAGAGATGTTAGTGGCCCTGAAAAGGGCCGTTTTTGTTTGTGCGGTGCGGTGCCGCGGCGCGGTTTAGGCGCGCTCGCCGCGGATGCGGCGCGCGAGCTGGATGTCCTTGGGCATGATGGTGACGCGCTTGGCGTGGATTGCGCACAGGTTGGTGTCTTCGAAGAGGCCGACGAGGTAGGCCTCGCTGGCCTCCTGCAGGGCCATGACTGCGGAGCTCTGGAAGCGCAGGTCGGTCTTGAAGTCCTGGGCGATCTCGCGCACTAGGCGCTGGAATGGCAGCTTGCGGATGAGCAGCTCTGTGCTCTTCTGGTAGCGCCTGATTTCTCGCAGGGCGACGGTGCCCGGCCTGTAGCGGTGGGGCTTCTTGACGCCTCCGGTGGCGGGCGCGCTCTTCCTCGCCGCCTTGGTGGCGAGCTGTTTGCGCGGCGCCTTTCCGCCGGTGGACTTGCGGGCCGTTTGCTTTGTGCGGGCCATGGCGGTAGCGGTAGCGGAGCGGCGTGCGTGGAGGTTAGGTGTGGCGCGGCGTCCGGTGCTGCCTTGACAACGGGCCCGCGCGCCTCCGTGCTGCGCTTATATGCCCTCGGTTGCGCGTGGTGGGGGGAGGGCGGGCCAGAGTCTATATAGGGGGGCGGCGGGCGCGCTGGGCGCAGACCGTAGCCGACTCGCCAGCCGCTGCAGCCGCTGTTTGTGCACGTTTTGCTTTGCCCGAGGAAGGAAGGATGACAGGCCGCGGCAAGGGAGGAAAGGGGCTCGGCAAGGGTGGCGCCAAGCGGCACCGCAAGGTGTTGCGCGACAACATCCAGGGCATCACGAAGCCCGCCATCCGCCGCCTGGCTCGCAGGGGCGGCGTGAAGCGCATCTCTGGTCTGATCTACGAGGAGACCCGCGGGGTGCTGAAGGTGTTCCTGGAGAACGTGATCCGCGACGCGGTGACGTACACTGAGCACGCCAAGCGCAAGACTGTGACGGCCATGGACGTGGTGTACGCCCTGAAGAGGCAGGGGCGCACCCTGTACGGTTTCGGCGGTTAGGCTGCGTCGCAGCGGGCGCTGGCCTTCCCGCGGCCGTGCTTGTGGGTGGGAGAGACTAGAAAACGGCCCTTTTCAGGGCCACCACACTGTTCGGAAGTTGAAAAGTGCGAAAGAGTCTGTGTTGTTGCTGCGTGTGTGCGCTGTGTTGTTTGTTTGTTTCTTTCTTTCTTTCCGTTTGAGCGACGTGATGTGACTGGGAGGGGAGAAGGAAAGGAAACGTGTCATGTGGCTGGCTGTGTGTGGAGCTGCTTCGTTTGTGTGTCTTTGTATCGATCGCGACGGAGATGGCGGGCTGTGTGTTGTTGTGCGAGAGGCGGTGATTATTTGCTTGCGTGGTTTGGCTCTGTGTGTTTGTTTGCGGCGGCGTTGGGGTTTCCGAGGCAAGGCGTGTGGGCATAGGCGGCCGGATCAGCTGTTTCGTTCGTGTCGACGGCCGTTGCGCGCGGGAGTGGAGGGCGGTGTGTCGACACGCCTCCCTTTAACAATGGTCATTATTGCTGCCGTTGTCGGTTTGGAAGGCGACTGCGACCGTGCAAAATGTGTGTGTGTGTGTGTGTGTGTGTTGGGCCACACGGGCTGTGTGGGCGACAAGATGGCGGACGTGCGCCGGCGGCGGCTGTGCTGTGACAGTGCAAAGTTAAAACAAAACAAGGTGCGGCGAGGACGACTGCAATTTTGCTTTGGACGTAGGTTTGTGTGGTGGCCCTGAAAAGGGCCGATTGTTGTGGGCCGAGCCGGCAAAGCGCGTTGCGTGCAGGGGAGCACGCGGCGCTGCGATTGCCTGGCCTCCTTTAGGCCTTCTTCTCGGTCTTCTTTGGCAGCAGGACGGCCTGGATGTTGGGCAGGACACCACCCTGTGCGATGGTGACGCCCGACAGGAGCTTGTTGAGCTCCTCGTCGTTGCGGATGGCAAGCTGCAGGTGGCGCGGGATGATGCGCGTCTTCTTGTTGTCGCGGGCCGCGTTTCCGGCCAGCTCGAGCACCTCAGCCGCGAGGTACTCCATGACGGCGGCGAGGTAGACGGGCGCCCCGGCGCCGACGCGCTCTGCGTAGTTTCCCTTGCGCAGGAGGCGGTGGATTCTGCCGACCGGGAACTGGAGCCCAGCCCTGCTTGAGCGGGACTTTGACTTGCCCTTGACTTTGCCTCCCTTTCCGCGTCACATGGCGATGGGCTAGCGACGGTGCACACGAAACGGAAACGAAAACGACCGGTGCGAGCGGCAGCGAGTCGAGCAGCGGAGTGCGTGCCGGCGCAGCCGGGGTGGGGGTGCTTTATGGGCTCGGGTGCGGCGGCCGGTTGCGCGCGCGCCCCATTGGTCGGCGGCCGCAACAGGGCGAGCTGGTAAAGGTGCGGCGGCGGCTGGCGGCGGGTGCCACTGTGTGGGGAGACGCTGACTAGAGCGGAGCGCTTGCTACTGGTGTTGCTGCTGCCGTACGTTGGTTCGAGATGCCGCCCAAGACTAGCGGGAAGGCCGCCAAGAAGGCTGGCAAGGCGCAGAAGAACATTTCGAAGGGCGACAAGAAGAAGAAGCGCAAGAGGAAGGAGAGCTATGCCATCTACATCTACAAGGTGCTGAAGCAGGTGCACCCTGACACGGGCATCTCGTCGAAGGCGATGAGCATCATGAACAGCTTCGTGAACGACATTTTCGAGCGCATTGCGGCCGAGGCTTCTCGCCTGGCGCACTACAACAAGCGCTCGACCATCACGTCCCGCGAGATCCAGACCGCTGTGCGGCTGTTGCTGCCTGGCGAGCTGGCCAAGCACGCCGTGAGCGAGGGCACGAAGGCGGTGACCAAGTACACGAGCTCCAAGTAAGGAGGTGGCTCTGGAATGGAAGGAAGGATGGAGAAGGCTCCTCCGTTGCGAGAGCGGCAAAACGGCCCTTTTCAGGGCCACCAACTTGCCTTTTGCGGGAAGGGCGGAATTGTTGTTGTTGTTTGTGTGGACGGCTGTGATGTATGTGTGCATTTTGATTGTGGGTGGGGGGGCGCGTCAAAGCGTGTTGCGCGGGGTACGGCCACGAGGTTGGTCGCCGTGGCGTGGAATGGTGGCACGCCTCGTTGGCGTGGTTTTTGACCCATTGGTGTTGTTGGGGTGTGTGTGTTACCCGTCTGCGAGGGGGGACAGTGCGATCGGCGACTTTTGTGTCACCGTAACGACGGCCGTTTGCGGGTTTGTTTTTTTTGCACATCATACATGGCGAGGGTGAAATGTGAAGTGTTTTTGTTTGGTTTTTTTTGCCGCCCACTATTCCCTTTGCTGTACGCCGAGTTTGACAATGGTGCGACGTAACTGCAGCGTGGAGGTGTGTGAGTGACGTTGAAATGAACGTGCCATTAAGACGCATTGTTGTTGTATTGTACTGTACGTGTACGGCGACACGCACGATGATGTACCATTCGACTCTGATGTTTGATAGCCGTGTCTGACTGATTGCGTACGACGCACGCACACCGATGTCGTCATTCAAGATGCACGCTAGACGACGACGGCGGCGGCGGCGGTCGTTTGTTTGGCGAATGTCTGTACACGTGTTTGTCTGTGTCCATCCGGTATGT
>NW_025725878.1:0-13369 GCF_021461395.2 Schistocerca americana
GAGACTTAACCTGTGACCAGCTCATAATCTTGCAGTGAACAACATTTATAATTTTATGTCAGCTAGGAAAATATTTGAGCAATAATATTGAACCTATGTCCAATTAATGATTCTGCAGAGAATAGTAATAATAATGTTATAAAGACCATTCAGTTTGAATAAGCACTGAAAGTAATAGTGTGTTTCGTTATTTGTTATATTTATGCAAATAGTTTGTGCCGCTCTAGCTGTTAGTTCCAACCTTAACGTTAACATATGCAGGTGTCAGAGTTCATTGCACTCGCGTGTGGTAAAATATAGGCTGTGTTATCCGTTAAAGTTACTCATACTTACATTCTTCAACAAGAACTTAAGATTTCTGTGGCCTAATTAGGCTGGCGACCGTTTTCGTTATTCTTTAAACAGTGCAGCTAGGTAAAACATTATTAATTACTGTTTGAATAATTACGTAATTCTGACTTTCATTTCCGATAAGCCACTTCCGTTAGGTACAACGCGGTCAATATAACAAAATTCCTCTCAGAGGTAACACTGCCCTGCTTCTTCATACCATAATTACTAGAATAAGAATAATTTCTTTGTACGAACTGCCTTAGGCTTTGAGGTTATGGTATAGTAGTAGCAGACGGAAGTGTTATACGTGGCTTTTCCGTGACAGGACTTTGTTCTGCTGTGGCATAGTACGTAATAAGCCAGACTTGGTATTTGATTGTACAAGCTACGTAAATGCAGTTGCGGTGTTATAAGTGTTCTCGTGCACAAGAGACAAACTTGTTTGGTAGTGTATCAGGTTAATGACACGTGTCGCAAAGACCAGTCGGACTGAGACTACTGCGATGGAAGCGTTTGTTGGTCGGGATCAGATTGTGAATGCTTCTATACCACGATGAGGCAGCTTCCATCGGAAGAATAGGAATGTGAAGCCACTCTGTTTTCCAGGATACCAATGGTGCGACCATTTCAGCTGAGGACAGAATGATTGTACTCCCAACTGTGGTGGTAATTGTATGCCGGTGTTAAAATGTCTCTTCCGAGGAAACTTACTGTAATACAGTAAATGGCACAATTTTGAGTTGACCCGGGCAAGATCGGCAGGTGGAGTCCGACTGGGCGGTCGAATACACGCAAATAAGCGAGATGTAATGGAATGAGTTGCTTGCGTACATGTTCAAACGATAAGACACATAAACAATACTGAAGCTTTCAGTTTGATATTGGCAAGTTCCAACCCTCCAAGGAAACAGATCCTTGCAACCACTTCCTACCGAAGTCGAAAATATCACTTTTCCAAAGGTAACGACCGGACATTTGCATTAATTTTCGTGCCAGCACCGCAGCGATGGAAACCTTAAGGAGCCTCAGGAAGTGCCGTCAACCCATAACGAAGTGACATCATCCTCAAATGAAGTAACAGCTGCATCGTGTCAACAAAAGGCAAAACAATCAGACTCGCTCAAAGTAGCTTCTGAAAGCTAGATTCATTGATAACATGTTTAGACGTCATGGGTCATGGTTGACTAGGAACTTGACACGACCAGTGGGTAAAAATGCTCAGTATGACACTTAAAAACGATACGAGTGTTACATTTCGGCAAGCTGACTTGTTGGCATCTTCATGCGGTCCTGACGACTGATTGTCTTACGCTGGGTGCCGTCTTTAAACCCTTACGCCACCTCTAACTCCTGGTGTCGGTCCCGATACGACAGTGCGCAGACGCGACTTACGAGGTGGAGGAGGAATGCACGGTCGGGACATGAACCTTGGACCTCTGTCATGATGCCACCACCGCCGGCTTTGGCACACAGCTTAAGCGAAAGAGGCCCAAGCTGTAAACTTGATATGGCGAAATCGAATCTTCATACAGACTGTCGCTGTGCTTCGAGTACGCTCAAAGATGAGCTTCAAAAGCCTGCCTTACGAGACAAGAATATGTCCAACGTTTCACTGATTTAGAATACCTTTCGCATGGTTATAGAATATACTTAGATGTAACAAGTGCTGCTCTAGTTCGATACATTGTTTAGCTATAAGCATAATCATATGATTCAAGGTTTCACGAGTCTGTTGAATACCATACGAGAGTGCCAGCCGTACTAAAGCAACCGGGTAGGGACGCAGACTACAACTCTGCCCGTACTGTTCACGAGTCCCGCCATTTTTTTTGTTGTTATGCAAACGCGATTGAAGAGAACATACGCAGATTACAGCTGAGTCGATTCATCAGCGCTCCTGACAGCAACGCAGTAATCTACTGAGATACGCCTGTTTCAAAGCACGAACTGGTCGCTCACGTTTGTGTTAGTGTCGCATCATCAATGCCAGAAAAATCCGAAGTCACATTACTGATTTCATTTTGCAGTGAAATTTTTGTTGTGGATGATAACATACTCTGACATCTAAGTTAAAAAAAGGGACTTCTTTTTCACATTTTCTTTCATTATAACTTGAACGATTAATAATTAGAGTTGCAAAACTTTATTCGCTGTTCAGATGGTGATAATTATAAGGAGGTGTCGATCCATAGATCTCGTGAACTAATCTGTAGAGCGCACTCTCCTGTAATTGATACTAACCATAATCCCTGATTAAATACGTGCGAAACAATCGACGTAGTTAAAAGCTCACAATACCTGTAATAAATATTGTCATAGGACATACAGTGATCTACGTTACACGATACTGTACACGGCAAGGAAGGAAAAGTGCAAACTGAAGACTAGAAGAAGTAATAGGAGTAATTTTATAATGAATTAAAATTATGGTTAAAAGACGTAGTAGGTTTTCTTAACAGCCGACTATATTTTCGTACCGGGGGTTTCACTAGTTCACCGACTAAGTTAGGTACAAGAGAAGAAGACATTAAGTTTTTGAGAAAAGAGAATAGCTGTTCTACGCAATGTATCTAGTTAAAGGTACGAATAAATCTACTACAGGTGTGATGGCAATGGTAGTAATGGATAGCTCATGCTTGGCACGCCCCCAAGTAATGAAGGAGCGTTAAAGCAGACGAACACACTGACCACACAATAGGTCTTGTTATACACTCCAAGATAAAAAGCAACGCACCACGAAGGAATTAACTGAATAGGACGGAAATCGGGAGACGTGATGTACATACACAGACAAAGAAATGATCAGAAAAACTGGCTGATTTATTCAAGAGAAGAAGCTTCACAAATTGAGGAAGTCAGTATCGGGTTGGTCCACCTTAGGTCCTTATGCAAGCAGACATGCGTCTTGGTATTGATTGAAAGAGTTGTTGGATGACCTCCTGAGGAATATCGTGCCGAATTCTGTCCAGTTGGCGCATTAGATAGTCAAAATCGCAAGATTTTTGGAGGGCCCTGCCCATAATGCTCCAGAAGTTCGCAGCCGGGGAGGGATTCGGCGACCTACCTGGCCAAGATGGAGAACACTGCCAATTTTGCATTTATGGTTGTTGCATTACAGCAACAAGCAGTATTTATCGAAAATTTTACTCGGCCTTAGTAAACACTATCTGTGTCCCTGTAGAGACACTGATGAGTTAAAATATTATTACCACTTGCCTAGTAGCGTTTTCGTCCATCTCCGTGTAGCAGCAATTCGTATAGTACTTGGTGGGCTTCCGGAGGTATGTGGCAGTGAAATTAAATGATCATATGGTTTTATTGGCCGGGATATCACCTTCGGGGTTCGGCCGCCGTATTGCAAGTCTTTTTAGTCGACGTCACTTCGGCGACTTGCGTATCAATGATGATGAAAATGATGATGAAGGACACACAACACCGAGTACCCTGCCGGGAATCGAACCCATATGTGGCAGTGTATATAGGTGTTAGACAAAAATGTTGTGGATTGGCAAGAGAGCCAACCCACTATGAGAGGAAGCCGAAACGCAGGCTGGCGTTAGGCCTGGAACAGGACAAGGAAGTTAGACATCAGCAAAAAAGGACGTAGCTGTTGGAATACTTAACTTTAATCCGTAAATGGTGAACATCGCTCTTGACGGTACATGTTTTACAGCATCAATAGTAACTGGTAATGGCGCTTTGCTAGGTCGTAGCAAATGACGTAGCTGAAGGCTATGCTATCTATCGTCTCGGCAAATGAGAGCGTAATTTGTCAGTGAACCATCGCTAGCAAAGTCGGCTGTACAACTGGGGCGAGTGCTAGGAAGTCTCTCTAGACCTGCCGTGTGGCGGCGCTCGGTCTGCGATCACTGATAGTGGCGACACGCGGGTCCGACGTATACTAACGGGCCGCGGCCGATTTAAAGGCTAACACCTAGCAAGACCACGAAAGGCACCTGTGAAATGTCGTAGGAAGTTGCAAGTGTCAGTCGTGGTGAGAACAGTGTTTTGTGCAATTTTGAGAGCATTAATTTGTAGCTAAGTGAATTAGAACGTGGATAAATTGCTGCTGCTCCTGTGGTGGGTGCTTCCGTAACTAAGGGTTTAGACACAATACAGGGAAAGTGGAAAAACATCATCCGTCAAGTCACAACGCGGGCGAAAGCGTGTGTTGGGTGGTCGTGACTGATGCTGATTGAATAAGATTGTTGCGAAAAATAAAATGATGGCAGATGCAAAAGTCACTGCAGAACTGAATGACACACTCACGAACCCTGCCAACACCAAAACAACACGTAGGGAGCTTCAGGAGCTGGCAGTTTCAGGGGGAGCTGGAATTCCTAAGCCGCTGATCAATGATGTAAATGCCCATAACAGGAAACAGTAGCACCAAAGCCATAATGAAACTATGAAGCAAAGGAACAAAGTCATTTGGACGTTTAAGTCTTGTTTAAACTATTTCCAACTGCTGACCGAGTTTACGTCCCAGGAGTGAAACGTGGCTGGGGTTCTGTGATGTTTTGGGCAGCCATTTCGTGCTGTTCTTGGGCCACATGGCTTTTCTGTAAGGTCGCATTACTGCCGAGCATTAAGCATCTTTTTTAACTGGTCAAGTCCATCCCTTGGTACAATGTTTGTCCAAGACAACAGCTCGCACCATCCAGGACGGGTTTTGTGAGCACGAGGAACGATTGAAGCATTTCTACTCGCCACCACAATCGAAAACTAAACTAAACTCCTCCCGAACAGGTTATGTAGGCTCAACGATACTGACAGGAAGCCGTGTCATCCTCAGCTCATAGACGTCACTGGAAGCTGATACGGAGGGGCTTATGGTCAGTACACCGCTCTCCCGGGCGTATCTCAGTTTCAGAGACCGGATCCGCTACTTTTCAATCAAGTAGCTCCTAAGTTTGCCTCACTAGGGCTGAGTGCACTCCACTTGCCACCAGCGCTCGGCAGACCGGATGGTCACCCATCCAAGTGCTACCCACTTGCATTATCGTTGCCTGAACTCGCTACTGTTTTGTAGGAAGAACGGTGTAAGATTCTCTCGAAAGCCGTACAAGACCTATATTTATGCATTTCGAGACGAAGGTAAGCTATTTTGAATGCCATCGGTTTTGCTATGCCATGGTAATAAGTTGTGTTTTTGGTGTATCCATATTTTTGTCCAACCTCTGTATGTACGCAACAGATCGCGCAGTTCCCTTAAATTACAAGTCAGTGGTTTGTAGGTGCAGACTTGCCTCTCGATAGCTTCTCAGATGTGTTCCATCGCGCTATGATAAGGAGTATTTTGTGGCGAAGGATTGAACGTGAGTTCAGTACCGTACTCATCAATCCACTGTAGCACGATTTTGTCCTTGCAACGGGCACAAATCCTGCTGGAAGATGCCATCGACGTCGTGGAAGACATTAACACGTTATGCATGGAGGGACGCAGGTGGTCCGTAATGCAGCTCATATGATTCAAAGCTATCATGCCGCCTACGATTACTACCACAGATCCCGTGAATGCACTACTGAATGTATCGCACACTGTAACTTCCCACAGACCTGCGTCCATGACACAGTACATGTTTCAAGCAACTGTTCGCCTGGCGTGTCAAGACACGAGTATCATTTGGTGTAAAAAAAAAAAGTGATTCATCCGAACATAATATATTTTTCCATTAATTCACGATCCAATCTCGACTTTTCCATGCCCACTGCAACCAAAATTAACGAGATCGCTCGATCAAATTGGGAACGTATAGGGACCGTCTGCTGCAATCCCACATTTTCAATAGTGTGTGCCGAGTGGACAAGCCTCCGACCTCCACACTGCGTGATGAGGCGTTTTACTGTCCTTCAACCAGTTTCCATCGATGTTCACCAGAATTGCAAGGAAACAGCCAAACAGTTTCATCCACAGATACAGGACCATAACGCTCTGCCATTTGCCAAAGTCGCTCACGACAGTTTAATTCCTCACTTGCGGCCCATATAGTCGCCTACTCGGGGTTTTACTATCCTTCAACCACCTTCCATCGATGTTCACCAGAGCTTTCAACCAAACAGTTTCGCCGTTTCAGAGATGCTCATCCCTAGATACAGGACCGTAACATTCTGCCCCTTGTCGAAATCGCTCTTGACATTGGAATCACTCATTAGCTTCCCAAACCGTTGCTAGAATGATTGCCCATTCGTCTCTGCTACGCATATATACTCCCTTACCGCTCCACCAGACTTCATTTAATCTATGGTTGGGAAGTAGTCCTAATGTCTTTTTAAAGTCAGTACCGCCATTAGACTGTTGTTTATCTACGGTGTTACATTTACACTAACACAATCATGATTTCGGCTACAAAGTGGAATTATCAAGTGTTTTCTGAAAGCAGGTTAGACAATAACAGTGAAATACGTAACAAGTGATATAACCGTATAACAATCCATATTTGTAGTGCTTACTTACAAGTGTTATAAATTGCCTAAGATGGCATACTGTCGTATTAAAATACACTACTAGACACATTGTCTAAGAGTCAATATTTCTGGCAGAGCCTACTGCTTTGTTTCATTACTGAGTACACCATCTTGACTGAATGACAGTTGGCTAAGTGTCAAATTGTCTTGGTCAAAAAAGTCCTGTTAGAAGCAGGTGACTTTGTTATTATTTTTTTAGTCTTTGGACTCAGTGTCCGGTAGGATAGGAAAGGTTACGAACGATTTATTTTCTTTGGTGGTTGTTACATCTTTGCAGTACCTGTTTATCTTAGTATACAGTGAAGCTGCCTGCTCATAAACATAAACAGTAACAAACCTCTCGATAATATTCGCTGCATCCATAAATATAAAAGTACAGCTAGTCATTGATGTTGTTTAAAGTAGGTAAATTAACAAATGGCCAACTCTAAGTTGTATGATTTTGCCTCAATTCAGAGTTAATACAATAGAGTGCAATTACTTACTCTACTCACGCATTAATTAACCAGTGAGGTTTGAAGCGATATTTTTGATGTACGTATCATCAGGCATGTAAATCCTATTATATGTGTTGGAACATTACTTAGGAATATAATTGTTGATGATATACAATTACAAACGTGAGTGCACTGTGGTATTGATACATATGGCTGTAATCTTGGTACTATAAATCTGATTTACATGTTATAGTAGTGTCATCTTATTTATATGACGTAAAGATGACATAGTAATGTTAACAACTGGATCAACTACCACATATGAAAGCCCTAAGTGGGTTAATTTCTATTTGTTAACAACAAAGATAAATGTAAAACTAATGATAGTAATTACTTCACAGAAAGGTAATAAACAATTAAGAAGAAACAGGAGGTGTAGAATACTACAAATCATTCATTGAAGACTTTAGGCATGTGGAATGAAATGTAAGGGACGGGGGAGGGGGGGTATAAAATGACTAACGCATGAAGAAGAAGCTATTATAGTGGGTAGTGGGCGTGGTGGTGCACAAAAGGGAAACTAACAAAGGAATAAGTATAAAAATGTGAAGTGAATGACTTTTTTTTAAAAATTAAGATACACCTATGGTAAAATTATTAGACCTAATGTATCGGTTCGTTGTTGATGTTAAACGGTGATCCCGTGTCGTACACATCACTGATCAGATCGCGTGCAGTACAGTATGTTGTGTGCGTGTGGCTGTGGATGACTACGGAGTAGCCAACCCAAGGTCCTGTTCTTTCGATGAAAAGCAGGGAGCACCCGAAATTAGCGTCTCTATCGGAGTGATGGGTACCAACTACAGTAAACTAGGTGACATTACGAAGAGAATTGGTGTTATCTCAGGTCATAAGTGTACGGTATGGTAATTAGGAACTGCATGTATCTTGCTGGACAATTGTTGATGTTGCACCAGCATTCGGTGCCACGGCACTATCCGAGATAGCTGTCGCTGCTTCTCCACGGAAACGAGAGCAAATGCAACCTTTACGAAGCGCTGTAATGGAGATTAACCATCTCTGGGCTCAACGACGAGTCTTACGGTGGCTCGTTTCTTAGTACGAACCAGCGCGTCAGTAGTTAGTGTGTAGTTTTCAGGTGTGTTCCGTCGCTATCACTCCGCTGAAATAAGTATTAGGAAGGAATACGTGTAGTGTACCGAATTTTACGGCGAGTGTCTGAAGAATATTGAACAGTAATTGATAAGTAGGAAATGTCACCCAGGATTGAAGCATTTATGAAATTTGACGTTCCATTCGAATCCTGTGGCGTGATTTCTTTACTATAATTCAGTGACACCTTTCGACAAATGATATAATAAACTAATAGTGACATCTCAGTCCACTGTACTTAATGAGCTGCACCCATCTGATCAACAAATAACGCTAATGATACAAAACCTATCATCGAGAAACAGAGTTTATCAGCGAAGTGTCCAACGAAAAGGAACTTAACATCTAATGAGTGTTAGCAACCTCCATAACGGAGGCTGGCTGATGCAATATTACAAGGTGTGACTGAAAAGATCGGTGAGTAGTCACGGACAGTAAAGGAAACAACAGATACAAAAAAATATCTTTATTGGACGCCAAAGTAATCACCATTGGTGGTAACACACTTGTGACACCAGCCGTAAAGTTGTTCCAGACTGTCAGGAATTGAGGAATTGCTCGAAGGACCATGGTCTCGCGTTATTGGACATCTGCGTCATCATACGAGATGAGACCCGGTGCTACCAATACGATGCGGAGACCGAGTGACAGGCAGTGGGATAGTGTAAACGTCTTCCCGCCTCCCAAAACCGATATCGGCGATGGTGATTGCCTTTTTCGACAGGAGGAGCTTGACCTATTATTAAGTTCTAGCTGAAGAAGGTGAGGAAGGTGATGAACACCATCCCATTGACTGTCAGTTGGTCTCCTGATCGTATTGATAGCACCACGTATCCTCTCCTGTAATGGTGTGTATATCCAACAACACAGGACACGGAACTTTGAGCGAGTCCACAAGAAGCGCTTGCTGACGGTTTCCAACAGCTTTACGAAGGATGTCAGAAGCGTGTTGTAGCTAATGGTGATTAATATGAACGCCAGAAAAGGTACTTTGTTTGTAACTCCTGGTTCCTTTATTTTCTAAGGCCATTCGCCTTGTAAATTCAGGAATGACTTCCCCTTATGATCTCACCTCTGTGTCCCAACACACACATACACAAACACACACACACACACACACACACACACAAACAGATGTATTCACTGATATAATACTTCGCGTGCAATTTTAACGGCCGCAACCATCATGAAGGCGGTTGATTGATGGCGGAAAGAAACTCCTACCCACAGTAGCTTCCTTAATGCTGGCGAATGTGTTATGTTAGGATATGTCACGCTGTCTTGCTCCAACACTTCATGACTGGCACTGCACGTGAAACATAAAAGTCAGCTAACGATCTTTTGTCCAACGCGCATTACTCTTCTCAGGTTTCAGGAGAATTTATGGCACGTCATAAAATCGGTTCATTAAACTTGGCCGCTGGGAGCGAATGGGAGTTCGTACTCATTGCGGTTTGCGGTTTGTCCTGTTTTTCCTGCACACGTACTATTTCTCTTTCTCTCTCTCTCTCTCTCTGTTCCGCCGTGCATTTCCGACCCCGCTTTTTCTCGTTGCATGACAACTGCCGCATATGTTTTGCATTGCCCGATGATATACACGGAAATAAATTCTTGGTGACAGCTTTCAGAATTACTTGTCCATATCAGTGACATCAATGCGATGTGTTACACCGTACGATATTTTGCTGGACATAATTTATGAGAACACATGTTGACTTTGACCGCAGCGTTGAAACACTAATTAAATGCAGAGATAGTTTATGCTTCTTTGTTGTTAGATTTATGTTTGCAACTACGTATAAAACACAGCGGCAATCAACTGTTGCAGCAAGTGAAATCACAGTCAAAGCAGCGATGAAAAGACATTTTTTTCCGTGAAGTTCTTTGATGATGGTTTTTGTTTTATGTTTCAACAAACAATTCTTTCCGTAAATGCATAAAAAGTACGTAACGACAAGTAAGTGCCGGATAATTGAACAAATACTGAGAAATTATATGTAAGACACGATTCAAACTATTTTAAGTAAATACACTTAATAGAATACTAAAATCAATTAATAACACATCGATTTATCTATTCTAGGCAATGCAGCACACAGCATTTCTTAACGAGAATCTTTCATTGCAGTTATCTGTTTGTTATAAGTGTAATATCGTTGTATCGCCCATCAAGGCACATATTCGGGCTCTGTCAACTGAAGTTCGAGTGTTGCAGATTTTCGAATATAGTATGCTATATTTTCAGATTAGTTTAAATTTTTATAAGTAATGTGCTCTCAAATACACAAAGAAGCGGAACGGAGGGGGGAAGTAAAGAAGTAAACATCAGACCCTGTTAGAGCCATGTTTAATTACATTTTCTGTAGCTTCTGGCACAGACCATGTTATTTCCTTTATGGGGGCCGAAGAAGATCTCACGACTGAGATACCCTATGTGATCTAAAGTATCCTGTCTGAAAATGACTTACAAGTTCGTGGCGCCCTCCATCGGTAATGCTGGAATTCAGTATGGTGTTGGCCCACCCTTAGCGTTGATGACAGCTTCCACTCTTGCAGGCATACGTTCAATCAGGTGCAGGAAGGTTTCTTGGGGAATGGCAGCCCATTCTTCACGGAGTGCTGCACTGAGGAGAGGTACCGATGTCGGTCGGTGAGGCCTGGCACGAAGTCAGGGTTCCAAAACATCCTAAAGGTGTCCTATAGGATTCAGGTCAGGACTCTGTGCAGGCCAGTCCACTACAGCGATGTTATTGTCGTGTAGCCACTCCGCCACAGGAAGTGCATTATGAACAAGTGCTCGATCGTGTTGAAAGATGCAATCGCCATCCCCGAATTGCTCTTCAAAACTAGGAAGCAAGATGTGCTTAAAACGTCAACGTAGGCCTGTGATGTGATAGTCCGACCACTACGGTCGCAGGTTCGAATCCTGCCTCGGGCATGGATGTGTGTGTTGTCCTTAAGTTAGTTAGGTTTAAGTAGTTCTAAGTTCTATGGGACTGGTGACCTTAGAAGTTAAGTCCCATAGTGCTCAGAGTCATTTGAACCATTTGATTAAGATGACGTTCACTGGGCATTCGCCATACCTACAACATGCCATGGGATCGCCATACTGTGTACAGTGATTCGTCTCTCGACACAACGTTTTTCCACAGTCCAATCGTTCAATGTTTACGCTCCTTACACCAAGCGAGGCGTCGTTTGGCATTTACCGGCGTGATGTGTGGTTTAGGAGCAGCCGCTCGACCTTTAAATTCAAGTTGTCTCACCTCTCGCCTAACTGTCGAAGTACTTGCAATGCTTCCTGATGCAGTTTGGAATTCCTGTATGAGGGTCTGGATAGATGTCTGCCTATTACACCTTACGACCCTCTTCAGCTGTCGGCGGTCTCTCTCAGTCAACAGACGAGGTCGGCCTGTACGTTTATGTGCTGTACGTGTCCCTTCACGTTTCCACTTCACTTTCACATCGGGAACAGTGGACCTAGGGATGTTTAGGAGTGTGGAAATGTCGGTACAGACGTAGAACACAAGTGATGCCTTGACCACCTTCGAAGTCCGTGAGTTCCGCGGAGCGCCCCATTCTGCTCTCCCCCAACGTCTAATGGCTACTGAGGTGGCTGATATGGAGTACCTGGCAGTAGGTGGCAGCACAATGCACCTAATAAGAAAAACGTATGTTTTCTTTGCTAAACATACATTTGAACCAGTCTGGGCAATTAATCACCATTAACTGAATTTATATTTGTTCACAAAAAATTTCAGAACGTATTACTGTCTTCTATACGACAAAACTTGGACGTAAAGGCTATCTGGTCAGTAACCAAACAACCAAGCGACATCAAAGAATATTGTTTTCCTACTAATACGTTTCTCCTCCACTTATTTTTCCCTGTTACTCTCTTCCTAGACCTAAGCCTATCACTTGGAATCTACTAGTGTCCTGAGATTCAGGAATTTCTCTCAGTAATTCATAGGCGTGCAGGTTTAATTTTACATTTCTCTGAGCATTCTAGACACCAACTATCACCACAAAGTTTTTTTATTTCATGTCATCATTATCATCTGTAACATGTCATCATCATCATCCATTTGTCTTCCACTATTACACAAACACACCTGTAGACATTTCCTTCTACAGATTTACTTATAAGATCACACCACCTTAGGTCGCCGTCTCGGTCCTCTTATCTTTTCGAAGCTATGAAAGATCGTCTCTGGTCACTTTAGCATCCGGCCGCCAGGAGGTTTGTCCCATGCCACTTCCATTACTGTATCAATTTATCCTTAGTCAGTTTCCTGATCCATTTGTATATTTCCCTATCCCCCTTGTAGATTGCAACATGCATCTCTTCATTTCTCGCTGTGAAATGCTCATAGTTTGATCAGTTTTCTCATTAAAGTGCTATCTTGTACTGTTGTAAGGCAAAACTGATATTACACAACCATTATAAACTCTCCGTTTCAAACATACAGGAAGCTTAGGTTCGAAAACATTTATTTCCTCCAGATACTACAGGCCATCTCTAATTTTTTGTTCTCTCGCTTATTTACTTTGCTGTATCCACTCGAGATCTGCAACTGGATACTTGAGTCCGTGGTCCGATGGTACCATTTCTTTATCGGTGCGTCGATTACCCATAGTTTCACTCTGATTGCAATGATTTTCAAATTATTTTCAGACTTCTTTAAGTTCTGCCATCTGTTGTTTCGTTAAAGACAAACGAAGCAGAGTCATCATTTAATACACATAGGTTTAATCAATGCCTTCATCAGCGTGAATGGATCCCAACATTTGCAGAAAACAAATCGTCCACAGGGCATACTTCTTTCAGGCTTCAGTGGACAGAGAGATGTTTAGAATAACACATCACCACAGATGTCCTGTTTTTCTGTGTAGTCCCAGATATCAGTGTTACTTATAATTCGTCTTGATTGCATAAAATGTTTATTTACATGACC
>NW_025725879.1:0-10000 GCF_021461395.2 Schistocerca americana
AAGACCTTGTGAAATTTGCCAGAAAGTGAAAGATAATAATACTCATGTGAAATACAAAATGTATCCTATTATTCCTAAGTCATTACACTATTTCACAGCAGCACATTTTTTTGGACCAGTTCCAAATGGAAAGGGAGGAGTATCATACATTTTGGTCATCATAGAGTGCTGGTCAAAATATGTTAAACTGTATCCTGTTAAAAAAAGCAAGTAGGCAAACAGTTATATGCTGTTTACAACAATACTTCCTAGAAGTACATAAACCAAAATGGTTTCTTACATATAATGGACCACAGTTTGTAAGTAATGAATATAGGGAATTCCTAGCATGGGAAGGTATTCATCAGGTGTTAATGTCCAATTATAACCCATTGTCAAACCCATGTGAAAGGGTAATGAAGAAAATTGGGAAATTACGTCGTACTTACTGTCATGAGACACATACTTTGTGGGCAAAAAAAATTAAGAATTATGAACTTATCCTAAATGAATTACCCCCTTTATTGCCTGGGTTGACACCTTTAGAAGTTATAGGTAAACCATTAGTAGGAGAACCTCTAATTAAATGTTTTAATTGGCCTGAACAACCGAGTGCTGATTACGAAGTGAATCTGGAAATAGATTCTAAGAATTTAGTTGAAAAAGCACAACAAAGAGTAAGTAAGCATAATGAAAAGGCTATGGAACCTCAATACCAAGTGAATGACCTGGTTCTCATAAAACAACTTCTTCAAAGCTCGATGCTAAAGAAAGAGACTCATAAATTTTTTCAGAAATATGAAGGACCATACCGGGTAGAAATGGTGATCCATCCTAAAACATTATTTTTAGTAGATCCTACAACTGGATTAGAGAAATGGAAGTACAATTTGAAAGATGTAAAGTTGTATATCCCCCAGGGACATTAACTTTCTGAGCCAACGGCTGGAGTGACGACCGTCGGATCCCAAGTTGTTTATGGTGCTTCTTCCAAAATAGTTTTCCTGCACCAAATTCCTTTAAAATCTTAAACTATTCTGTCATCTATACCCTAAATCTTAAACTATAATCTTAGTGATTAAAAAACTGGATACGACTACAAGATAAAGAAAACTTATGAGAATCATAGAATAAGAAAGAAAGTGATATCGACATGAAATAAAATGAATAGAGTATTATATGTATGGAAAATATAGTATGATGTGACTAATTAAATAACTCTTATACCATAGTGTATAGATTTTCTATTTTGTATAGAATATTTTATACCTTTTGTGAGATGTTATATAGATGGGAGGGTTTGTATCAATTTTGAAAGGGGTGGGTATTGTACATAAAAGTACGATTTACGATAATAGGTAAATCATGACTAACACAAAACACACATCACATCTTTCAAACAACCCTCACAAACAAATGTGCCTGATTTTTCATCATTTGCCGTTTCCATAGGGTTGCTAAGATTTCCTTTGGGGACCTCAAGAGTGAAAGTGGAACAAGTCCGTTCTGTAGGAGATGATTTAACACAATACCTCCTCTGGCGTCTCACTCAAGTACCTGCAAGGCAGGCATCCTAGGGAAGGGGGTGGGAAGGGTTTCCAGTCTTTGGGGCACTTTTTTTTTTACTTCTGCATGAGTATCTAAACAATGGTTTTGTATTCTGGACAATATTGAAATGTTGCTCCTTATGTGGATAAATGAAAAACAATTGCAAGGCAACACTATTAACAAGAACATCATTTCTGATAAGGTTAAAAAGATGCCAGGATCATTAGTGGCCGAAGAAGTGTTTAAAGGAAGCCGTGGGTGGTTCAAGAAGTTTAAGAGAAGACTCACAAGACTCACAAGATTGTGAGGCATGGCGAAGTAACCTGTTCCAACACAAAGGCAGCAGAGAACTTCAGCAGCAACTTCAAGATGCTCGTAGATTCTGAGGGTTACTGCCGCAACAGGTTCTTAATTGTGATGAGACAGGTCTATTCTGGAAAAAGCTGCTGAAGCGTACCTTTATAAAAGCAGAGGACAATACATTGCCCTGTCACAAACCAATGAAAGACTGTCTCACACTGCTATTCTGTGCCAATGCAAGCAACAATTTGAAACTTAAACTGCTGCTTGTTTACCATTCAGAAATTTCACGAGTCTTCCAGAAGTGTAAAATCCAGAAGAGCAGGTTAAATGTGATGCGGAGGTCCAACAACAAGGCTTGGGTGACTCGTGATCTTTTTTGTGATTGGATCAGTGAAGTGTCTGGTCCTTCGGTGAAATAATATTTGCTTAAGATGTATCTGCCACTACATCTCTTACTTGTTACGGACAAAGTTCCTGCCCATTCTCAGGGCCTACAAGACCACCTCCTTGAAGAATTTCAATTCATCAAGATCCAATGTCTGCCTCCCAACACCACTCCATTACTCCAGCCTATGGAACAGCACATTATTTCTAACTTTAAGAAGCCCTACACTAAGCACTCAGAGCATAGCTTTGAGTTGACTGAAGCTACCAATCTCACTGCCAGAGAATTTTGGAAATATCACTTCAACACCATTGCTTGCATCAAGATGATGAAAAAGACGTGGGAAGGGGTCACCAAGAGAACTATCTCTTCTGCTTGGAAGAAGCTTTGGCCAGAGTCCATTGTCGAATATAACTCTGAGGCATTTGGGTCAGTATCTGTGGAGTCTGTAGTCGACAACATCGTGTCTTTGGCCAAGTAAGAGCATGGGACTACATATGATATCAATGAGCTTGTGGAAGATCATATCCAAGAAATCACCAACAAACAGCTTATTGAGTTGCAGTGTGTTTCACAACAAGAAGTTGTGCAGAGGAGTTCTTCGGAGGAGGAGGAGAAGGAGGAAGAGGCAGCAACAGGAAAGCAGCAATCTTCTGGCGCAACAGAGAAATGCTGAAAGCATGGTAATCTGTTGCATCATAATTGAAAATCATCACCTCAACAAAGCAGTGGCTACGTCTGCTACAAAAATTTTGTTGATGATTCTGGTGTGTCACAGTTATGCCAAGTGTTAATGCATCAGCAGGAACAAATGACTATAGATAGCTTCCTAGTAAAAAAAGAATTACTTATGTATCATCACTAAAATAGTACATAATACTGTACGTATAAATTTTTTTTAATAAATGTCATGAATAAGATACTTTTTCTGTACAGAATGCATCATCGTATTTTACATTGATTTAGATGGGATAAATTGTTTCACTTAAAAAGTGTTACGTACTATAATTAAGTTTCTGGAACGAATTATCTTCGCTATGCGAGTTTCCCCTGAATTTATCTATTACAACATTTAAATATTTGAAAGTGCTGATCTGTTGGTTAAAACAGGTAAGACGAAATAACCTATTTATACTGACTGTGTAATCATGTCAAAAAAGTATTTTTCGTTCTAAGACATGCCTTTTTTAAGGGTTATCATCAAACAAATGTAGCCTAAAAACCAAAATAACAAAGATGATGGTCTAAACAAAAGGAGGACTTATAACTAAAATGAAATTCAAGTAAAATGAGAAATAGAAATAATGAACGCAACGACATGGACAAAAGAATTAACACAAACCATATGAACAAAGATTACAAAAAAAAAAAAAAGAATGATAGGAAGAAAAATGAGAGCAAATGAAGAAGCTGATATGATAATTAAAATGATATGACAAAGGAATAGAAACGAAAAAAAACTTAAACCAATTAATTGAATAAAACTTATGATCAATGTATTGTTGTTAAAAATTTAAAAATAAGAAATTAAAGTATCTGACAAGATTCGAATCAATGATTTTCTGCATGTAAAGACCTTACCCTATCCATTACGTGTTGCAACCACTCAGTGCTGCAGTGGTTTCTTAATCCTACTGGGAGTCACACAAAATTACAATTTTTTTTCCCGAGTCAGTTGCAAACGAGGGCCCACCAAGGTAAATGGCTGCAAGGTGTGATACCTGGGATCTTAACCTACATCACCGTATAGATGATTTCAAAAAGTCGATTCAACTGCTGGGGACCTCTCCTTGTTAGCTACAAACAATGTGCCACATTCTATATGGCCTGCTGCACAAACAGCCACCGCCAAACTGTTGTCGAGATGCAGCCAGACCACCCACTTGAGCATACTGTATGACACTATGTACTGGACTTTTACAACTGCTTCACAGCCTGTGCCGTCTGGGTCCTTCTTATCAACACCAACTTTTCTGAACTGTGCAGTTGGGAACTTCCCCTTCAATGTATTCTGTGACCAAATAAACTTGCTTCAACCTGCTTATCCCCTTCCCTGCTCACACTACAGCCTTACATGTGGCTCGTATCCCACCAGTGCACCTACACAGTCCTTTTCCCTTCTTTGCTGCAATGAACTCTGGCACCTGCATATGTTAATGTTAAGGTTGGAGCTGACAGTTAGAGCAGAACAAACTATTTGCATAAATATAACAGATAACGATACACACTATTAACTTCAGGGCTTAGTCAAACTGAATGATATCAATAATATTACTATTAGTATTCACTATAGAATCATAAATTGGACATAGGATCAGTATAACTTTTCAAACATTTTCCTATCTGCCAAAACATTGTAAATGTAGTTCACTGCAAAATTCTGAACTGGGCATAGGTTAAGTCTCTCTCAGCTAAATATGTTTCTATTTAGAATCAAAGTTAAATGTTTCACTAACAAGCACTTTCTCACTGACCTTTGAATAAAAGAAGTTACTGTTTTCATAGACAGTGGTCTTTCTATTCATCGTTGTTTAGCTTGAGCACAATAGACGAACTTTGGGTCCTGTTACACTATTAATAAGCACTTTCAATTCACAAGAGGAACCCAATACTGTACAGAACTTGACAGGAATAGCAGGAGTAATTGAAACTTTCTATAACTAAGTAACTTTGTGCATTTGGACTACTTTCAATTGGGGTGGGGGAGGGATCGGGGGGGGGGGGGGGCGCTTAATCTTGACCACTGTAGTAGAGCAAACTAAATGCACTTTCATTACATTAGTGAAGCAAGCACTTAGCAAGCATGAACATGTAACTCTCAACAGTTGCAGTACTGAACTTTTACTGTATTGAAACACAAAATTGAGATATTTGTAAGATCCTTTCAACAACCAATATTAATATTAGCACACTCTTTTGCCACATTAACTTTAACCCTTTCAGATCCTCTGACTACAATTGTGTACATTAAATTTCACTGTCTTTTAGTTCCAACAGAAATATTTTTCCACAGTGAAACCTCATGTACACATTTGTAAATGTTCCATTTTTTTTATTGTGTGCAAGTGCTGCCAACTGTTGGGCATCAGTATAAAAATATCAACAAGTCAACGTAGCAGAGCGCAGCAGCTTGTGACTGCCAGAATGCATGGAAGTGGTTGGTTAGTTATATTCCACTGAATAAATTAACATTATTATTACTACTGTTATTTTGCATGCTAATTATTGATTATTTATTACAACACTTAATAGTTTGAAATCATTTATTTTAGTCCATGAAAAGAAGCCAAGTGTGAAAAGCATATTTTGAAAACTGATACACATTTTTGTGTAAATCTTGCATCTAAAAATCATTTTAAAAAATCACCTAAGAGCATTACACCACAAAGAAAAGTTTTCCTTCCCCCAGAAAAAATTCAGGTCTGAAAGGCTTAATACACTTTCAATAAAGGACACTCAGTAAGCACTTTAGCATAGGAGGGACCCTAAGTGGATATGTGACTGAGGATAAATCACGGTACATACAAGAATTCAGGTATAATTTACCTTATATTTGAGCACACTATAACATCTAACGAGCTGATCCTTCACTGCACGTTACTATAGTTCTTCTGTTCCATTACCGTGATTGCGCAATGTGGTGGCAAGTGCATGTTGGTAGGTGGATTTGAAGGTATAATTGCTGGACTCTGTCATTTCTAGGTGGCACTGATAAATATCAATTCCAACATAATTCTAGCTAGTTACTGCATCCATACGAGGCTTTGCCACATTGGAAAACAGCACAAAAAACCCTCTCGGCACCAACACAATTCACAAGCTTTTCGTGAACTGTTGCTGGTTCAGTAGCTCATCTCTGACTGACTCTTTGTTCCACCTTTCTAACCACACCAACCACATTTTGCATGCGCTACACAGTTCTGTTCCCAAGGGGAACCGCACCACCTTTTACATACAAAATAGCTAAGAATGTTAAGTGAGGATCAGCAATTACATAACAACCACCAAACATATTAAATAAAATAGGTGTTACACATATTGGTATTTCTACAAAAAATTATTTAAATAAAATTATCCAATTTTAAAGATAATCAAAGAGATTATATGAGAAAGACAAAACATATCATTTGCTCATATCATACATATTACAGAGATTACACTTCCTACAATCTAAAAGACATCAAAGTTTTCAACTGAGAAAAGATTATACACGTTTCATACAGTATTGAATTAATAATAATAACAAAAGCTCAACAATATAATCTTGAATAAACAGAAAACAAAAAATAAATCAGTAAACAGTTAGATAGGGTCTGAGTTGTGGTGTTACACACTGTTGCAAACACTTAATGCTGTGGTTGTTTGGTGGGGATAGATCTCCTGATACAACCTTGCTGCCCAATCCCAATAGCCATTTGCCATTCCATAAGTAAACACCATGTTGGCAAGCTCTCGATTTGAATATGGAACCATTATCTACAACATTGTATCACATCCGGTACAAGGTGAGTCAGCAAGAGAAATGAACTGGACACAACATTTACCAATTACTATGGAAGGAGAGGGCACTAGGGCATAATGTATGAGGAACAGTACCACCCTCTGCAAGGAAACCATGCATACTGTAACTGTATCTGTGTGGTACAGCTTGTATTAGACCACAGTCTCTGTAACAATGTATGATTGAGTAAATGGTCTCTAGCATGGAAACCATGCATTTATGTACATAAGTTCATTAGACGTTTTTATTCTGTATTCTCTCATTGATAAATTCCTAGAGTTTGTACTCAGTGGAAAAAATTACCCTGTATATGTCATTCTAAGCATCAGCAAATAGTGGATCTCCCAAAAACCCGTCATTAATTGTATGATTTGTTGTAATAAAATGATGGGAAACATCTGTTGGTGATTAAAGAATTACTGTAACTAGAATATTATGAAAGTATACTGTTTCAAGGCAACAGCACACTGAGGATTCATTAGAAACATAACGTTCTTGATACAATTTGTTAAAATTAAATGTCAGTTAATAATATATTTATGTTTAATGCTTTCAGGAGACATTAAATGCAAATTAAGGTCATATAACACTCATGACTGGTGTAGCACAATGAGTAGTGTCACTGAATTCTAAGGTGCAGCTCAATGTGCTGCTGGTTCCATCTCCCTGGATCCAAAAATTTTTTTTACCACCCGTTGCATTTCCTAGTAGTTTCTGATACTTTCTTATTAGTTCAACAAAGGTATATTCTATGTCATGCAAATATATGGGCACACCCCACTGAGAAAGAAAAAATCCCACCTAAAACAGAAGAGAACCTATGACCCTCATAAATAGACAAATAACAAGGAATATGAAGAACAAACTAGGAACATAAAAATAACAGATGAGCTGGATGAAATAATTCCGCAATTGAAACAAATAGTTGAACAAGTAGCCCCAATAAATCCTAGGAAAAAACATCAGTGGTGGAATGACGAATGTAATAAAACAGTGGAAGAAAGACACCATGCCTGATTAAGGTATCAGAGTCAAAAAATAGAAGAATCTTACTTGGAACTCACAAAAGTCAATATCAAAAAGATCTACTTTCTATGATAGAAACAAATACTAAGAAAACAAACTCACGAGATTACTATAAAACATTTAGCAGACAACTCCAAAGATATGATCCTCCAACACTAATGCTAAAAGATAAAAACAATAAGATGGTCCATAGTTAAAAAAGAAATTCAGAAATTTTAGCAGAAACATTTAACAAACTACTAAATTGCAAGCATCCTCCTGAGCTTCTTGAAACAAACACAGAAACTCCATAAAAACCCCACCAGAAAATATAAACAATTTAGGAAGTCTACAAAATTTGAGTGTGCTCAAGAACTACAAGGCAAGTGGAGAAGATCAAACATTTGCAGAACTCTGGAAATATGCAGCAGAACCCATGAAGATATCATTACATCAATGCACAGTTAAAATGTGGATTGGAGAATAGCTACCAGAACATTGGACTACAGCTATCATACAACCATTACACAAAAAGGAGAAAAATCAAATCTGGACAACTACAGAGGGATTTCCCTGTTGGAGTGCACATAGAAAATATTGTCAAGAATTCTCTACAATCGCTGTAAAGATCAGATTGAAAAGGAGCTAGGAGAATATCGAGGAGGATTTAGACTCTGGAGAAGCTACCCAGAATAGATCATCACATTAAAATTAATAATGGATGTCTACAAAAGGAGACAGAAGCAATTAGTCATAACCTTTGAAGACTTCAAAAAAGCTTATGATTGCATCCACAGATCTTCTATGCTGGACATATTAAGAAATTTTGGACTTCATCCCAAATTAATAAAAATGATAAAATTAAACCTTACAAATACCAAGTCCAAAGTAAAATTCAGAGGAGAACTGTCTGAGCCATTTATGATTAAAACCGGGTTAAGACAAGGAGATGGTCTACCACCACTGCTCTTCAACTGTGCTCTTGAATACTTGATGAGATAATGTTACAAAGTGAATCCTAAAAACATTACAATTGGAACCAAAAAAGATGATATAAACCTTAATTGTTTGAGATTCACAGATGACTTGGCATTACTCCCTAATCATGTACAAGAAGTTGCAAAATATAGCGCAAAAAGTTGGACCCCAGACATCTTTCGAAAAGACCGAGATGATGGTAACAGACCTACTAGTAATAGACCACATAACAGCAGAGAACAGAAAAATTAAAATTGTGAAGCAATTTAAATATCTTGGAGAGATTATAACATGCAACTTGGATGAAAAACCTGCTTGGCAACAAAGAACCAAGAAAATGATAAACACTCAAAAATTAACATGGTCTACATACAATAAGAAATGTCTATCAATTCAAACAAAATTAAAACACAACGAGACGGTGGTTCAACCAGAGGTAACATACGGAAGTGAGACTTTTTAAAGTTACTCAGAGAAACAGGTTGACAAAATACTTAAAGTAGAGAGAAGAATAGCTAGAACATGCATAAATAAAAATATCAGAAGGAATGACAATGGTGGATAGTGCCGAATGAAGTAGTGTACAGGGAACTGGAGCCCATCACAGATACTATGCATAAAAAGAGGATTTCTTTCTTTGGCCACATAATGAGGACACCAGAAAGCAGATTAGCACGAAAAATTATGCAGAAACTCTGGAATCTGAAGCAACAAGTAGGATGGATCAAGAAAATTGAAGAGGATGTGGGAGAACTAGATATAACCTTGGATGATCAGTAAAACAAGACAGAAAATCTCAAGGAACTAAGATAAGAAAACAGGATTTAAACCAAAAGTAGACAAATGACACACAATGAAAAGGGTATTTACAGATGAGGAAAGACGGGAAAGATAAGAACGAACGAACGATACTGGGCAATTAAGAAACAACGAAACACACACTTACTGAAAAAGAGGACCAGGAAATGATCAACAAAACTGGTCCGATGAGGCTGTGAAAGCAAATAATAATAATAATAATAATAATAATAATGGCACACTTTCTGAAGAGTCAGTTTGTTTGATTGGTTTTATCTACAAGACATCTTGTACTACTTACACTTCCTTGTTTTAAGTTTATTCACATGTTGAAGAGTCTGATGCTGAATAAACAGTGATAAAGTAAGAATTACCTTAAGATTTTACTAAAAAGTGAGAATAAGAAAATACTTTTCATCTTATGTGGTGAACTATTGCCAATTTGTATTGTGCTATTTGTAATGGAACTTTTATAAGCCTATGTTCTTACTGACTGGACATGG
>NW_025725880.1:0-10000 GCF_021461395.2 Schistocerca americana
CCAGACGCGATACGCCATTATTTGTAGACATCATGACTTTCAAAGTACTTCTGCTAGGGGCTCCTCCAGTTTACCAATGTATTTCGCCTGTTGACGAGGCATTTGGCTACCTTAAGAGAGTCATAGTTACTCCTGTCAGTTGCTCCCCGTTTTACCACAGTCACATTTTCAATCTTATTCTGGCCAGTTCACCTGAAGCGATACGCCATTATCGGTCCACCTAAAGAATTTCACAGTACTCCTGCCGGGAGCTCTCGAGTTTGCCGATGTATTTCGCCTGTTGACGAGGCATTTGGTTACCTTAAGAGAGTCATAGTTACCCCTTGCTGTTGCTCCCCATTTTACAACAGGCACATCTACAAGCTTACTCTGGCCAATTCTCCTGAAGCGATACGCTAATATCTATTGACATAAAGACTTTCACAGTACTCCTGCCGGGAGCTTTTCGACTTTGCCGATGTATTTCGCCTGTTGACGAGGCGTTTGGCTACCTTAAGAGAGTCATAGTTACTCCTGCCAGTGTCTCTCCGTTAAACCAGAGTCACATCTACGATTTTCCTCTGCCCCTTTCACCAGACGCGATACGCCATTATTTGTCGAAATTATGACTTTCACAGTACTCCTGCTAGGGGCACCTCCAGTTTACCAATGTATTTCGCCTGTTGACGAACCATTTGGCTACCTTAAGAGAGTCATAGTTACTCCTGTCAGTTGCTCCCCGTTTTACCACAGTCACATTTTCAATCTTATTCTGGCCAGTTCACCTGAAGCGATACGCCATTATCGGTCAACCTAAAGAATTTCACAGTACTCCTGCCGGGAGCTCTCGAGTTTGCCTATGTATTTCGCCTGTTGACGAGGCATTTGGTTACCTTAAGAGAGTCATAGTTACCCCTTGCTGTTGCTCCCCATTTTACAACAGGCACATCTACAAACTTACTCTGGCCAATTCTCCTGAAGCGATACGCTAATATCTATTGACATAAAGACTTTCACAGTACTCCTGCCGGGAGCTTTTCGACTTTGCCGATGTATTTCGCCTGTTGACGAGGCGTTTGGCTACCTTAAGAGAGTCATAGTTACTCCTGCCAGTGTCTCTCCGTTAAACCACAGTCACATCTACCATTTTCCTCTGCCCCATTCACCAGACGCGATACGCCATTATTTGTCGACATCATGACTTTCAAAGTACTCCTGCTAGGGGCTCCTCCAGTTTACCAATGTATTTTGCCTGTTGACGAGGCATTTGGCTACCTTAACAGACTCATAGTTACTCCTGTCAGTTGCTCCCCGTTTTACCACAGTCACATTTTCAATCTTATTCTGGCCAGTTCACCCGAAGCGATACGCCACTTGACGAGGCATTTGGCTACCTTAAGAGAGTCATAGTTACTCCTGTCAGTTGCTCCCCGTTAAACCAAAGTCACATCTACGATTTTCGTCTGCCGCTTTCACCAGACGCGATACGCCATTATTTGTCGAAATTATGACTTTCACAGTACTCCTGCTAGGGGTTGCTCCAGTTTACCAATGTATTTCGCCTGTTGACGAACCATTTGGCTACCTTAGGAGAGTCATAGTTACTCCTGTCAGTTGCTCCCCGTTTTACCACAGTCACATTTTCAATCTTATTCTGGCCAGTTCACCTGAAGCGATACGCCATTATCGGTCCACCTAAAGAATTTCACAGTACTCCTGCCGGGAGCTCTCGAGTTTGCCGATGTATTTCGCCTGTTGACGAGGCATTTGGTTACCTTAAGAGAGTCATAGTTACCCCTTGCTGTTGCTCCCCATTTTACAACAGGCACATCTACAAGCTTACTCTGGCCAATTCTCCTGAAGCGATACGCTAATATCTATTGACATAAAGACTTTCACAGTACTCCTGCCGGGAGCTTTTCGACTTTGCCGATGTATTTCGCCTGTTGACGAGGCGTTTGGCTACCTTAAGAGAGTCATAGTTACTCCTGCCAGTGTCTCTCCGTTAAACCACAGTCACATCTACGATTTTCCTCTGCCCCTTTCACCAGACGCGATACGCCATTATTTGTCGAAATTATGACTTTCACAGTACTCCTGCTAGGGGCTCCTCCAGCTTACCAATGTATTTCGCCTGTTGACGAACCATTTGGCTACCTTAAGAGAGTCATAGTTACTCCTGTCAGTTGCTCCCCGTTTTACCACAGTCACATTTTCAATCTTATTCTGGCCAGTTCACCTGAAGCGATACGCCATTATCGGTCAACCTAAAGAATTTCACAGTACTCCTGCCGGGAGCTCTCGAGTTTGCCGATGTATTTCGCCTGTTGACGAGGCATTTGGTTACCTTAAGAGAGTCATAGTTACCCCTTGCTGTTGCTCCCCATTTTACAACAGGCACATCTATAAGCTTACTCTGGCCAATTCTCCTGAAGCGATACGCTAATATCTATTGACATAAAGACTTTCACAGTACTCCTGCCGGGAGCTTTTCGACTTTGCCGATGTATTTCGCCTGTTGACGAGGCGTTTGGCTACCTTAAGAGAGTCATAGTTACTCCTGCCAGTGTCTCTCCGTTAAACCACAGTCACATCTACCATTTTCCTCTGCCCCATTCACCAGACGCGATACGCCATTATTTGTCGACATCATGACTTTCAAAGTACTCCTGCTAGGGGCTCCTCCAGTTTACCAATGTATTTCGCCTGTTGACGAGGCATTTGGCTACCTTAACAGACTCATAGTTACTCCTGTCAGTTGCTCCCCGTTTTACCACAGTCACATTTTCAATCTTATTCTGGCCAGTTCACCCGAAGCGATACGCCACTTGACGAGGCATTTGGCTACCTTAAGAGAGTCATAGTTACTCCTGTCAGTTGCTCCCCGTTAAACCAAAGTCACATCTACGATTTTCCTCTGCCGCTTTCACCAGACGCGATACGCCATTATTTGTCGAAATTATGACTTTCACAGTACTCCTGCTAGGGGTTGCTCCAGTTTACCAATGTATTTCGCCTGTTGACGAACCATTTGGCTACCTTAAGAGAGTCATAGTTACTCCTGTCAGTTGCTCCCCGTTTTACCACAGTCACATTTTCAATCTTATTCTGGCCAGTTCACCTGAAGCGATACGCCATTATCGGTCCACCTAAAGAATTTCACAGTACTCCTGCCGGGAGCTCTCGAGTTTGCCGATGTATTTCGCCTGTTGACGAGGCATTTGGTTACCTTAAGAGAGTCATAGTTACCCCTTGCTGTTGCTCCCCATTTTACAACATGCACATCTACAAGCTTACTCTGGCCAATTCTCCTGAAGCGATACGCTAATATCTATTGACATAAAGACTTTCACAGTACTCCTGCCGGGAGCTTTTCGACTTTGCCGTTGTATTTCGCCTGTTGACGAGGCGTTTGGCTACCTTAAGAGAGTCATAGTTACTCCTGCCAGTGTCTCTCCGTTAAACCACAGTCACATCTACGATTTTCCTCTGCCCCTTTCACCAGACGCGATACGCCATTATTTGTCGAAATTATGACTTTCACAGTACTCCTGCTAGGGGCTCCTCCAGCTTACCAATGTATTTCGCCTGTTGACGAACCATTTGGCTACCTTAAGAGAGTCATAGTTACTCCTGTCAGTTGCTCCCCGTTTTACCACAGTCACATTTTCAATCTTATTCTGGCCAGTTCACCTGAAGCGATACGCCATTATCGGTCAACCTAAAGAATTTCACAGTACTCCTGCCGGGAGCTCTTGAGTTTGCCGATGTATTTCGCCTGTTGACGAGGCATTTGGTTACCTTAAGAGAGTCATAGTTACCCCTTGCTGTTGCTCCCCGTTTTACAACAGGCACATCTAAAAGCTTACTCTGGCCAATTCTCCTGAAGCGATACGCTAATATCTATTGACATAAAGACTTTCACAGTACTCCTGCCGGGAGCTTTTCGACTTTGCCGATGTATTTCGCCTGTTGACGAGGCGTTTGGCTACCTTAAGAGAGTCCTAGTTACTCCTGCCAGTGTCTCTCCGTTAATCCACAGTCACATCTACCATTTTCCTCTGCCCCTTTCACCAGACGCGATACGCCATTATTTGTCGACATCATGACTTTCAAAGTACTCCTGCTAGGGGCTCCTCCAGTTTACCAATGTATTTCGCCTGTTGACGAGGCATTTGGCTACCTTAAGAGAGTCATACTTACTCCTGTCAGTTGCTCCCCGTTTTACCACAGTCACATTTTCAATCTTATTCTGGCCAGTTCACCTGAAGCGATACGCCATTATCGGTCCACCTAAAGAATTTCACAGTACTCCTGCCGGGAGCTCTCGAGTTTGCCGATGTATTTCGCCTGTTGACGAGGCATTTGGTTACCTTAAGAGAGTCATAGTTACCCCTTGCTGTTGCTCCCCATTTTACAACATGCACATCTACAAGCTTACTCTGGCCAATTCTCCTGAAGCGATACGCTAATATCTATTGACATAAAGACTTTCACAGTACTCCTGCCGGGAGCTTTTCGACTTTGCCGATGTATTTCGCCTGTTGACGAGGCGTTTGGCTACCTTAAGAGAGTCATAGTTACTCCTGCCAGTGTCTCTCCGTTAAACCACAGTCACATCTACGATTTTCCTCTGCCCCTTTCACCAGACGCGATACGCCATTATTTGTCGAAATTATGACTTTCACAGTACTCCTGCTAGGGGCTCCTCCAGCTTACCAATGTATTTCGCCTGTTGACGAACCATTTGGCTACCTTAAGAGAGTCATAGTTACTCCTGTCAGTTGCTCCCCGTTTTACCACAGTCACATTTTCAATCTTATTCTGGCCAGTTCACCTGAAGCGATACGCCATTATCGGTCAACCTAAAGAATTTCACAGTACTCCTGCCGGGAGCTCTTGAGTTTGCCGATGTATTTCGCCTGTTGACGAGGCATTTGGTTACCTTAAGAGAGTCATAGTTACCCCTTGCTGTTGCTCCCCATTTTACAACAGGCACATCTAAAAGCTTACTCTGGCCAATTCTCCTGAAGCGATACGCTAATATCTATTGACATAAAGACTTTCACAGTACTCCTGCCGGGAGCTTTTCGACTTTGCCGATGTATTTCGCCTGTTGACGAGGCGTTTGGCTACCTTAAGAGAGTCCTAGTTACTCCTGCCAGTGTCTCTCCGTTAATCCACAGTCACATCTACCATTTTCCTCTGCCCCTTTCACCAGACGCGATACGCCATTATTTGTCGACATCATGACTTTCAAAGTACTCCTGCTAGGGGCTCCTCCAGTTTACCAATGTATTTCGCCTGTTGACGAGGCATTTGGCTACCTTAAGAGTGTCATACTTACTCCTGTCAGTTGCTCCCCGTTTTACCACAGTCACATTTTCAATCTTATTCTGGCCAGTTCACCTGAAGCGATACGCCATTATCAGTCAACCTAAAGAATATCACAGTACTCCTGCCAGGAGCTCTCGAGTTTGCCGATGTATTTCGCCTGTTGACGAGGCATTTGGATACCTTAAGAGAGTCATAGTTACCCCTTGCTGTTGCTACCCATTTTACAACAGGCACATCTACAAGCTTACTCTGGCCAATTCCTCTGAAGCGATAGGCTAATATCTGTTGACATAAAGACTTTCACAGTACTCCTGCCGTGATCTTTTCGACTTTGCCGCATTATTTCGCCTATTGACGAGGCGTTTGGCTACCTTAAGAGAGTCGTAGTTACTCCTGCCCGTGTCTCTCCGTTAAACCACAGTCACATCTACCATTTTCCTCTGCCCCTTTCACCAGACGCGATACGCCTTTATTTGTAGACATCATGACTTTCAAAGTACTTCTGCTAGGGGCTCCTCCAGTTTACCAATGTATTTCGCCTGTTGACGAGGCATTTGGCTACCTTAAGAGAGTCATACTTACTCCTGTCAGTTGCTCCCCGTTTTACCACAGTCACATTTTCAATCTTATTCTGGCCAGTTCACCCGAAGCGATACGCCATTATCAGTCAACCTAAAGAATTTCACAGTACTCCTGCCGGGAGCTTCTCGAGTTTGCCGATGTATTTCGCCTGTTGACGAGGCATTTGGATACCTTAAGAGAGTCATAGTTACACCTTGTTGTTGCTCACCATTTTACAACAGGCACATCTACAAGCTTACTCTATCCAATTCTGCTGAAGCGATACGCTAATATCTGTTGACATAAAGACTTTCACAGTTCTCCTGCCGGGAGCTTCTCGACTTTGCCGACGTATTTCGCATATTGACGAGGCACCTGGCTACCTTAAGAGAGTTATAGTTACTCCTGCCAGTGTCTCTCCGTTAAACCACATTCACATTTACAATTTTCCTCTGCCCCTTTCACCAGACACGATACGATATTATTCTTTGACATTATGACTTTCACAGTACTCCTGCTAGGGGCTCCTCCAGTTTACCAATGTATTTCGCCTGTTGACGAGGCATTTGGCTACCTTAAGAGAGTCATACTTACTCCTGTCAGTTGCTCCCCGTTTTACCACAGTCACATTTTCAATCTTATTCTGGCCAGTTCACCTGAAGCGATACGCCATTATCAGTCAACCTAAAGAATATCACAGTACTCCTGCCAGGAGCTCTCGAGTTTGCCGATGTATTTCGCCTGTTGACGAGGCATTTGGATACCTTAAGAGAGTCATAGTTACCCCTTGCTGTTGCTCCCCATTTTACAACAGGCACATCTACAAGCTTACTCTGGCTAATTCCTCTGAAGCGATAGGCTAATATCTGTTGACATAAAGGCTTTCACAGTACTCCTGCCGTGATCTTTTCGACTTTGCCGATGTATTTCGCCTATTGACGAGGCGTTTGGCTACCTTAAGAGAGTCATAGTTACTCCTGCCCGTGTCTCTCCGTTAAACCACAGTCACATCTACCATTTTCCTCTGCCCCTTTCACCAGACGCGATACGCCATTATTTGTAGACATCATGACTTTCAAAGTACTTCTGCTAGGGGCACCTCCAGTTTACCAATGTATTTCGCCTGTTGACGAGGCATTTGGCTACCTTAAGAGAGTCATACTTACTCCTGTCAGTTGCTCCCCGTTTTACCACAGTCACATTTTCAATCTTATTCTGGCCAGTTCACCCGAAGCGATACGCCATTATCAGTCAACCTAAAGAATTTCACAGTACTCCTGCCGGGAGCTTCTCGAGTTTGCCGATGTATTTCGCCTGTTGACGAGGCATTTGGATACCTTAAGAGAGTCATAGTTACACCTTGCTGTTGCTCACCATTTTACAACATGCACATCTACAAGCTTACTCTATCCAATTCTGCTGAAGCGATACGCTAATATCTGTTGACATAAAGACTTTCACAGTTCTCCTGCCGGGAGCTTCTCGACTTTGCCGACGTATTTCGCATATTGACGAGGCACCTGGCTACCTTAAGAGAGTTATAGTTACTCCTGCCAGTGTCTCTCCGTTAAACCACATTCACATTTACAATTTTCCTCTGCCCCTTTCATCAGACACGATACGATATTATTCTTCGACATTATGACTTTCACAGTACTCCTGCTAGGGGCTCCTCCTGTTTACCAATGTATTTCGCCTGTTGACGAGGCATTTGGCTACCTTAAGAGAGTCATACTTACTCCTGTCAGTTGCTCCCCGTTTTACCACAGTCACATTTTCAATCTTATTCTGGCCAGTTCACCTGAAGCGATACGCCATTATCAGTCAACCTAAAGAATATCACAGTACTCCTGCCAGGAGCTCTCGAGTTTGCCGATGTATTTCGCCTGTTGACGAGGCATTTGGATACCTTAAGAGAGTCATAGTTACCCCTTGCTGTTGCTCCCCATTTTACAACAGGCACATCTACAAGCTTACTCTGGCCAATTCCTCTGAAGCGATAGGCTAATATCTGTTGACATAAAGACTTTCACAGTACTCCTGCCGTGATCTTTTCGACTTTGCCGATGTATTTCGCCTATTGACGATGCGTTTGGCTACCTTAAGAGAGTCATAGTTACTCCTGCCCGTGTCTCTCCGTTAAACCACAGTCACATCTACCATTTTCCTCTGCCCCTTTCACCAGACGCGATACGCCATTATTTGTAGACATCATGACTTTCAAAGTACTTCTGCTAGGGGCTCCTCCAGTTTACCAATGTATTTCGCCTGTTGACGAGGCATTTGGCTACCTTAAGAGAGTCATACTTACTCCTGTCAGTTGCTCCCCGTTTTACCACAGTCACATTTTCAATCTTATTCTGGCCAGTTCACCTGAAGCGATACGCCATTATCAGTCAACCTAAAAAATATCACAGTACTCCTGCCAGGAGCTCTCGAGTTTGCCGATGTATTTCGCCTGTTGACGAGGCATTTGGATACCTTAAGAGAGTCATAGTTACCCCTTGCTGTTGCTCCCCATTTTACAACAGGCACATCTACAAGCTTACTCTGGCCAATTCCTCTGAAGCGATAGGCTAATATCTGTTGATATAAAGACTTTCACAGTACTCCTGCCGTGATCTTTTCGACTTTGCCGATGTATTTCGCCTATTGACGAGGCGTTTGGCTACCTTAAGAGAGTCATAGTTACTCCTGCCCGTGTCTCTCCGTTAAACCACAGTCACATCTACCATTTTCCTCTGCCCCTTTCACCAGACGCGATACGCCATTATTTGTAGACATCATGACTTTCAAAGTACTTCTGCTAGGGGCTCCTCCAGTTTACCAATGTATTTCGCCTGTTGACGAGGCATTTGGCTACCTTAAGAGAGTCATACTTACTCCTGTCAGTTGCTCTCCGTTTTACCACAGTCACATTTTCAATCTTATTCTGGCCAGTTCACCCGAAGCGATACGCCATTATCAGTCAACCTAAAGAATTTCACAGTACTCCTGCCGGGAGCTTCTCGAGTTTGCCGATGTATTTCGCCTGTTGACGAGGCATTTGGATACCTTAAGAGAGTCATAGTTACACCTTGCTGTTGCTCACCATTTTACAACATGCACATCTACAAGCTTACTCTATCCAATTCTGCTGAAGCGATACGCTAATATCTGTTGACATAAAGACTTTCACAGTTCTCCTGCCGGGAGCTTCTCGACTTTGCCGACGTATTTCGCATATTGACGAGGCACCTGGCTACCTTAAGAGAGTTATAGTTACTCCTGCCAGTGTCTCTCCGTTAAACCACATTCACATTTACAATTTTCCTCTGCCCCTTTCATCAGACACGATACGATATTATTCTTCGACATTATGACTTTCACAGTACTCCTGCTAGGGGCTCCTCCTGTTTACCAATGTATTTCGCCTGTTGACGAGGCATTTGGCTACCTTAAGAGAGTCATACTTACTCCTGTCAGTTGCTCCCCGTTTTACCACAGTCACATTTTCAATCTTATTCTGGCCAGTTCACCTGAAGCGATACGCCATTATCAGTCAACCTAAAGAATATCACAGTACTCCTGCCAGGAGCTCTCGAGTTTGCCGATGTATTTCGCCTGTTGACGAGGCATTTGGATACCTTAAGAGAGTCATAGTTACCCCTTGCTGTTGCTCCCCATTTTACAACAGGCACATCTACAAGCTTACTCTGGCCAATTCCTCTGAAGCGATAGGCTAATATCTGTTGACATAAAGACTTTCACAGTACTCCTGCCGTGATCTTTTCGACTTTGCCGATGTATTTCGCCTATTGACGATGCGTTTGGCTACCTTAAGAGAGTCATAGTTACTCCTGCCCGTGTCTCTCCGTTAAACCACAGTCACATCTACCATTTTCCTCTGCCCCTTTCACCAGACGCGATACGCCATTATTTGTAGACATCATGACTTTCAAAGTACTTCTGCTAGGGGCTCCTCCAGTTTACCAATGTATTTCGCCTGTTGACGAGGCATTTGGCTACCTTAAGAGAGTCATACTTACTCCTATCAGTTGCTCCCCGTTTTACCACAGTCACATTTTCAATCTTATTCTGGCCAGTTCACCTGAAGCGATACGCCATTATCAGTCAACCTAAA
>NW_025725881.1:0-5000 GCF_021461395.2 Schistocerca americana
CAAACTCGAGAAGCTCCCGGCAGGAGTACTGTGAACTTCTTTAGGTTGACTGATAATGGCGTATCGCTTCAGGTGAACTGGACAGAAAAAGATTGAAAATGTGACTGTGGTAAAACGGGGAGCAACTGACAGGAGTAACTATGACTCTCTTAAGGTAGCCAAATGCCTCGTCAACAGGCGAAATACATTGGTAAACTGGAGGAGCCCCTAGCAGGAGTACTGTGAAAGTCATATTGTCGACAAATAATGGCGTATCGCGTCTTATGAGAGGGGCAGAGGAAAATCGTAGATGTGACAGTGGTTTAACGGAGAGACACTGGCAGGAGTAACTATGACTCTCTTAAGGTAGCCAAATGCCTCGTCAACAGGCGAAATACATCGGCAAACTCGAGAAACTCCCGGCAGGAGTACTCTGAAATTCTTTAGCTTGACTGATAATGGCGTATCGCTACAGGAGAACTGGCCAGAGTAAGCTTGTAGATGTGCCTGTTGTAAAATGTGGAGCAACAGCAAGGAGTAACTATGACTTTCTTAAGGCATCCAAGTGCCTCGTCAACAGGCGAAATACATCGGCAAACTCGAGAAGCTCCCGGCAGGAGTACTGTGAAATTCTTTAGGTTGACTGATAATGGCGTATCGCTTCAGGTGAACTGGACAGAATAAGATTGAAAATGTGACTGTGGTAAAACGGGGAGTAACTGACAGGAGTAACTATGACTCTCTTAAGGTAGCCAAATGCCTCGTCAACAGGCGAAATACATTGGTAAACTGGAGGAGCCCCTAGCAGGAGTACTGTGAAAGTCTTTATTGTCGACAAATAATGGCGTATCGCGTCTTATGAAAGGGGCAGAGGAAAATCGTAGATGTGACTGTGGTTTAACGGAGAGACACTGGCAGGAGTAACTATGACTCTCTTAAGGTTGCCAAATGCCTCGTCAATAGGCGAAATACATCGGCAAAGTCGAAAAGCTCCCGGCAGGACTACTGTGAAAGTCTTTATGTCAACAGATATTAGCGTATCGCTTCAGGAGAATTGGCCAAAGTAAGCTTGTAGATGTGCCTGTTGTAATATGGGGAGCAACAGCAAGGTGTAAGTATGACTCTCCAAAGTATCCAAATGCCTCGTCAACAGGCGAAATACATCGGCAAACTCGAGAAGCTCCCGGCAGGAGTACTGTGAAATTCTTTAGGTTGACTGATAATGGAGTATCGCCTCAGGTGAACTGGCCAGAATAAGATTGAAAATGTGACTGTGGTAAAACGGGGAGCAACTGACAGGAGTAACTATGACTCTCTTAAGGTAGCCAAATGCCTCGTCAACAGGCGAAATACATTGGTAAACTGGAGGAGCCCTAGCAGGAGTACTGTGAAAGTCATATTGTGGACAAATAATGGCGTATCGCGTCTAATGAAAGGGGCAGAGGAAAATCGTAGATGTGACTGTGGTTTAACGGAGAGACACTGGCAGGAGTAACTATGACTCTCTTAAGGTAGCCAAATGCCTCGTCAATAGGCGTAATACATCGGCAAAGTCGAGAAGCTCCTGGCAGGACTACTGTGAAAGTCTTTATGTCAACAGATATTAGCGTATCGCTTCATGAGAATTTGCCAGAGTAAGCTTGTAGATGTGCCTGTTGTAAAATGGGGAGCAACATCAAGGAGTTACTATGACTCTCTTAAGGTATCCAAATGTCTCGTCAACAGGCGCAATACATCGGCAAACTCGAGAAGCTCCCGGCAGGAGTACTGTGAAATTCTTTAGGTTGACTGATAATGGCGTATCGCTTCAGGTGAACTGGACAGAATAAGATTGAAAATGTGACGGTGGTAAAACGGGGAGCAACTGACAGGAGTAACTATGCCTGTCTTAAGGTAGCCAAATGCCTCGTCAACAGGCGAAATACATTGGTAAACTGGAAGAGCCCCTAGCAGGAGTAGTGTGAAAGTCATAATGTCGACAAATAATGGCGTATAGCGTCTGGTGAAAGGGGCAGAGGAAAATTGTAAATGTGACTGTGGTTTAACAGAGAGACACTGGCAGGAGTAACTATGACTCGCTTAAGGCATCCAAATGCCTCGTCAACAGGCGAAATACATCGGCAAACTCGAGAGGCTCCCGGCAGGAGTACTGTGAAACTCTTTAGGTTGACTGATAACGGCGTATCGCTTCAGGTGAACTGGACAGAATAAGATTGAAAATGTGACTGTGGTAAAACGGGGAGCAACTGACAGGAGTAACTATGACTATCTTAAGGTAGCCAAATGCCTCGTCAACAGGCGACATACATTGGTAAACTGGAGGAGCCCCTAGCAGGAGTACTGTGAAAGTCATATTGTCGACAAATAATGGCGTATCGCGTCTTATGAAAGGGGCAGAGGAAAATCGTAGATGTGACTGTGGTTTAACATAGAGACACTGGCAGGAGTAACTATGACTCTCTTAAGGTAGCCAAATGCCTCGTCAATAGGCGAAATACATCGGCAAAGTCGAAAAGCTCCCGGCAGGACTACTGTGAAAGTCTTTATGTCAACAGATATTAGCGTATCGCTTCAGGACAATTGGCCAAAGTAAGCTTGTAGATGTGCCTGTTGTAAAATGGGGAGCAACAGCAAGGAGTAACTATGACCCTCCAAGGTATCCAAATGCCTCGTCAACAGGCGAAATACATTGGCAAACTCGAGAAGCTCCCGTCAGGAGTACTGTGAAATTCTTTAGGTTGACTGATAATGGCGTATCGCTTCAGGTGAACTGGCCAGAATAAGATTGAAAATGTGACTGTGGTAAAACGGGGAGCAACTGACAGGAGTAACTATGACTCTCTTAAGGTAGCCAAATGCCTCGTCAACAGGCGAAATACATTGGTAAACTGGAGGAGCCCCTAGCAGGAGTACTGTGAAAGTCATATTGTGGTCAAATAATGGCGTATCGCGTCTTATGAAAGGGGCAGAGGAAAATCGTAGATGTGACTGTGGTTTAACGGAGAGACACTGGCAGGAGTAACTATGACTCTCTTAAGGTAGCCAAATGAATCGTCAATAGGCGAAATACATCGGCAAAGTCGAGAAGCTCCTGGCAGGACTACTGTGAAAGTCTTTATGTCAACAGATATTAGCGTATCGCTTTATGAGAATTTGCCAGAGTAAGCTTGTAGATGTGCCTGTTGTAAAATGGGGAGCAACAGCAAGGAGTAACTATGACTCTCTTAAGGTATCCAAATGCCTCGTCAACAGGCGAAATACATCGGCAAACTCGAGAAGCTCCCGTCAGGAGTACTGTGAAATTCTTTAGGTTGACTGATAATGGCGTATCGCTTCAGGTGAACTGGCCAGAATAAGATTGAAAATGTGACTGTGGTAAAACGGGGAGCAACTGACAGGAGTAACTATGACTCTCTTAAGGTAGCCAAATGCCTCGTCAACAGGCGAAATACATTGGTAAACTGGAGGAGCCCCTACCAGGAGTAGTGTGAAAGTCATAATGACGACAAATAATGGCGTATCGCGTCTGGTGAAAGGGGCAGAGGAAAATTGTAAATGTGACTGTGGTTTAACGGGGAGACACTGGCAGGAGTAACTATAACTCCCTTAAGGTAGCCAAATGCCTCGTCAATAGGCGAAATACATCGGCAAAGTCGAGAAGCTCCCGGCAGGAGTACTGTGAAAGTCTTTATGTCAACAGATATTAGCGTATCGCTTCGGGAGAACTGGCCAGAGCAAGCTTGTAGATGTGCCTGTTGTAAAATGGGGAGCAACAGCAAGGAGTAACTATGACTCTCTTAAGGTATCCAAATGCCTCGTCATGAGGCGAAATACATCGGCAAACTCGAGAAGCTCCCGGCAGGAGTACTGTGAAATTCTTTAGGTTGACTGATAATGGCGTATCGCTTCAGGTGAAATGGCCAGAATAAGATTGAAAATGTGACTGTGGTAAAACGGGGAGCAACTGACAGGAGTAACTATGACTCTCTTAAGGTAGCCAAATGCCTCGTCAACAGGCGAAATACGTTGGTAAACTGGAGGAGCCCCTACCAGGAGTAGTGTGAAAGTCATATTGTCGACAAATAATGGCGTATCGCGTCTTATGAGAGGGGCAGAGGAAAATCGTAGATGTGACAGTGGTTTAACGGAGAGACACTGGCAGGAGTAACTATGACTCTCTTAAGGTAGCCAAATGCCTCGTCAATAGGCGAAATACATCGGCAAAGTCGAAAAGCTCCCGGCAGGACTACTGTGAAAGTCTTTATGTCAACAGATATTAGCGTATCGCTTCAGGAGAATTGGAAAAAGTAAGCTTGTAGATGTGCCTGTTGTAAAATGGGGAGCAACAGCAAGGTGTAACTATGACTCTCCAAGGTATCCAAATGCCTCGTCAACAGGCGAAATACATTGGTAAACTGGAGGAGCCCCTAGCAGGAGTAGTGTGAAAGTCATAATGTTGACAAATAATGGCGTATCGCGTCTGGTGAAAGGGGCAGAGGAAAATTGTAAATGTGACTGTGGTTTAACGGAGAGACACTGGCTGGAGTAACTATAACACTCTTAAGGTAGCCAAATGCCTCGTCAACAGGCGAAATACATCGGCAAACTCGAGAAACTCCCGGCAGGAGTACTGTGAAATTCTTTAGCTTGACTGATAATGGCGTATCGCTTCAGGAGAACTGGCCAGAGTAAGCTTGTAGATGTGCCTGTTGTAAAATGTGGAGCAACAGCAAGGAGTAACTATGACTCTCTTAAGGCATCCAAATGCCTCGTCAACAGGCGAAATACATCGGCAAACTCGAGAAGCTCCCGGCAGGAGTACTGTGAAATTCTTTAGGTTGACTAATAATGGCGTATCGCTTCAGGTGAACTGGACAGAATAAGATTGAAAATGTGACTGTGGTAAAACGGGGAGCAACTGACAGGAGTAACTATGACTCTCTTAAGGTAGCCAAATGCCTCGTCAACAGGCGAAATACATTGGTAAACTGGAGGAGCCCCTAGCAGGAGTACTGTGAAAG
>NW_025725882.1:0-2137 GCF_021461395.2 Schistocerca americana
TCTCTCTCTCAACAACAACAACGGAGGAGGAGGAAAAGAGAGAGATCTCTCTCAACAACAACAACGGAGGAGGAGGAAAAGAGAGAGACTCTCTCTCTCAACAACAACAACGGAGGAGGAGGAAAAGAGAGAGAGTCTCTCTCAACAACAACAACGGAGGAGGAGGAAAAGAGAGAGACTCTCTCTCTCAACAACAACAACGGAGGAGGAGGAAAAGAGAGAGAGTCTCTCTCAACAACAACAACGGAGGAGGAGGAAAAGAGAGAGACTCTCTCTCTCAACAACAACAACGGAGGAGGAGGAAAAGAGAGAGAGTCTCTCTCAACAACAACAACGGAGGAGGAGGAAAAGAGAGAGACTCTCTCTCTCAACAACAACAACGGAGGAGGAGGAAAAGAGAGAGAGTCTCTCTCAACAACAACAACGGAGGAGGAGGAAAAGAGAGAGACTCTCTCTCTCAACAACAACAACGGAGGAGGAGGAAAAGAGAGAGAGTCTCTCTCAACAACAACAACGGAGGAGGAGGAAAAGAGAGAGACTCTCTCTCTCTCTCTCTCAACAACAACAACGGAGGAGGAGGAAAAGAGAGAGTCTCTCTCAACAACAACAACGGAGGAGGAGGAAAAGAGAGAGACTCTCTCTCTCAACAACAACAACGGAGGAGGAGGAAAAGAGAGAGTCTCTCTCAACAACAACAACGGAGGAGGAGGAAAAGAGAGAGACTCTCTCTCTCAACAACAACAACGGAGGAGGAGGAAAAGAGAGAGTCTCTCTCAACAACAACAACGGAGGAGGAGGAAAAGAGAGAGACTCTCTCTCTCAACAACAACAACGGAGGAGGAGGAAAAGAGAGAGTCTCTCTCAACAACAACAACGGAGGAGGAGGAAAAGAGAGAGACTCTCTCTCTCAACAACAACAACGGAGGAGGAGGAAAAGAGAGAGAGTCTCTCTCAACAACAACAACGGAGGAGGAGGAAAAGAGAGAGACTCTCTCTCTCTCAACAACAACAACGGAGGAGGAGGAAAAGAGAGAGTCTCTCTCAACAACAACAACGGAGGAGGAGGAAAAGAGAGAGACTCTCTCTCTCAACAACAACAACGGAGGAGGAGGAAAAGAGAGAGTCTCTCTCAACAACAACAACGGAGGAGGAGGAAAAGAGAGAGACTCTCTCTCTCAACAACAACAACGGAGGAGGAGGAAAAGAGAGAGTCTCTCTCAACAACAACAACGGAGGAGGAGGAAAAGAGAGAGACTCTCTCTCTCAACAACAACAACGGAGGAGGAGGAAAAGAGAGAGTCTCTCTCAACAACAACAACGGAGGAGGAGGAAAAGAGAGAGACTCTCTCTCTCAACAACAACAACGGAGGAGGAGGAAAAGAGAGAGTCTCTCTCAACAACAACAACGGAGGAGGAGGAAAAGAGAGAGACTCTCTCTCTCAACAACAACAACGGAGGAGGAGGAAAAGAGAGAGTCTCTCTCAACAACAACAACGGAGGAGGAGGAAAAGAGAGAGACTCTCTCTCTCAACAACAACAACGGAGGAGGAGGAAAAGAGAGAGTCTCTCTCAACAACAACAACGGAGGAGGAGGAAAAGAGAGAGACTCTCTCTCTCAACAACAACAACGGAGGAGGAGGAAAAGAGAGAGTCTCTCTCAACAACAACAACGGAGGAGGAGGAAAAGAGAGAGACTCTCTCTCTCAACAACAACAACGGAGGAGGAGGAAAAGAGAGAGTCTCTCTCAACAACAACAACGGAGGAGGAGGAAAAGAGAGAGACTCTCTCTCTCAACAACAACAACGGAGGAGGAGGAAAAGAGAGAGTCTCTCTCAACAACAACAACGGAGGAGGAGGAAAAGAGAGAGACTCTCTCTCTCAACAACAACAACGGAGGAGGAGGAAAAGAGAGAGTCTCTCTCAACAACAACAACGGAGGAGGAGGAAAAGAGAGAGACTCTCTCTCTCAACAACAACAACGGAGGAGGAGGAAAAGAGAGAGTCTCTCTCAACAACAACAACGGAGGAGGAGGAAAAGAGAGAGACTCTCTCTCTCAACAACAACAACGGAGGAGGAGGAAAAGAGAGAGTCTCTCTCAACAACAACAACGGAGGAGGAGGAAAAGAGAGAGACTC
>NW_025725883.1:5000-10000 GCF_021461395.2 Schistocerca americana
CACCCAGTGCATCCTCTCCGCCACATTAGACAATCCACACTGTCATAACCAGACTGGGAGGTCCACTCAGAAAACAGAATATCCCACCCACCCGACAACCACCATTGCTCAGCCAAGCCACCAACACCCACACATGTCCTACACAGGGGTGCACCCAACATCACAATACTGCCTCCTCTCACAGCACACAAACAATGGCAGGAATGAAAGACACAGGTCTGCCACAAGCATGGAATGAGAGCGCCGCCTGTCATGAGCCAAAGGTGCATCCTGACGTGGCAAATCAGATGATGCCGCAGGCATCCACTTACTATAATCACAATCAACAAACCGGCCGCCCCGCCCCGCCCCCCATTAAACCTTTCCTTACAACAATGTGTACCTTAACCTAACCTATATCGTACCGTAACCTAACCTATATCGTACCGTAACCTAACCTATGTCGTACCGTAACCTAACCTATGTCGTACCGTAACCTAACCTATGTCGTACCGTAACCTAACCTATGTCGTACCGTAACCTAACCTATGTCGTACCGTAACCTAACCTATGTCGTACCGTAACCTAACCTATGTCGTACCGTAACCTAACCTATGTCGTACCGTAACCTAACCTATGTCGTACCGTAACCTAACCTATGTCGTACCGTAACCTAACCTATGTCGTACCGTAACCTAACCTATGTCGTACCGTAACCTAACCTATGTCGTACCGTAACCTAACCTATGTCGTACCGTAACCTAACCTATGTCGTACCGTAACCTAACCTATGTCGTACCTTAACCTACCCTATGTCGTACCTTAACCTAACCTATGTCGTACCTTAACCTAACCTATGTCGTACCTTAACCTAACCTATGTCGTACCTTAACCTAACCTATGTCGTACCTTAACCTAACCTATGTCGTACCTTAACCTAACCTATGTCGTACCTTAACCTAACCTATGTCGTACCTTAACCTAACCTATGTCGTACCTTAACCTAACCTATGTCGTACCTTAACCTAACCTATGTCGTACCTTAACCTAACCTATGTCGTACCTTAACCTAACCTATGTCGTACCTTAACCTAACCTATGTCGTACCTTAACCTAACCTATGTCGTACCTTAACCTAACCTATGTCGTACCTTAACCTAACCTATGTCGTACCTTAACCTAACCTATGTCGTACCTTAACCTAACCTATGTCGTACCTTAACCTAACCTATGTCGTACCTTAACCTAACCTATGTCGTACCTTAACCTAACCTATGTCGTACCTTAACCTAACCTATGTCGTACCTTAACCTAACCTATGTCGTACCTTAACCTAACCTATGTCGTACCTTAACCTAACCTATGTCGTACCTTAACCTAACCTATGTCGTACCTTAACCTAACCTATGTCGTACCTTAACCTAACCTATGTCGTACCTTAACCTAACCTATGTCGTACCTTAACCTAACCTATGTCGTACCTTAACCTAACCTATGTCGTACCTTAACCTAACCTATGTCGTACCTTAACCTAACCTATGTCGTACCTTAACCTAACCTATGTCGTACCTTAACCTAACCTATGTCGTACCTTAACCTAACCTATGTCGTACCTTAACCTAACCTATGTCGTACCTTAACCTAACCTATGTCGTACCTTAACCTAACCTGTATTGCGCCTTAACCTAACCTGTATTGCGCCTTAACGTAACCTGTATTGCGCCTTAACGTAACCTGTATTGCGCCTTAACGTAACCTGTATTGCGCCTTAACGTAACCTGTATTGCGCCTTAACGTAACCTGTATTGCGCCTTAACGTAACCTGTATTGCGCCTTAACGTAACCTGTATTGCGCCTTAACGTAACCTGTATTGCGCCTTAACGTAACCTGTATTGCGCCTTAACGTAACCTGTATTGCGCCTTAACGTAACCTGTATTGCGCCTTAACGTAACCTGTATTGCGCCTTAACGTAACCTGTATTGCGCCTTAACGTAACCTGTATTGCGCCTTAACGTAACCTGTATTGCGCCTTAACGTAACCTGTATTGCGCCTTAACGTAACCTGTATTGCGCCTTAACGTAACCTGTATTGCGCCTTAACGTAACCTGTATTGCGCCTTAACGTAACCTGTATTGCGCCTTAACGTAACCTGTATTGCGCCTTAACGTAACCTGTATTGCGCCTTAACGTAACCTGTATTGCGCCTTAACGTAACCTGTATTGCGCCTTAACGTAACCTGCATTGCGCCTTAACGTAACCTGCATTGCGCCTTAACGTAACCTGTATTGCGCCTTAACGTAACCTGCATTGCGCCTTAACGTAACCTGCATTGCGCCTTAACGTAACCTGTATTGCGCCTTAACGTAACCTGTATTGCGCCTTAACGTAACCTGTATTGCGCCTTAACGTAACCTGTATTGCGCCTTAACGTAACCTGTATTGCGCCTTAACGTAACCTGTATTGCGCCTTAACGTAACCTGTATTGCGCCTTAACGTAACCTGTATTGCGCCTTAACGTAACCGATATTGCGCCTTAACGTAACCTATATTGCGCCGTAACGTAACCTATATTGCGCCGTAACGTAACCCACATTGCCCCTTAACGTAACCTATATTGCGCCGTAACGTAACCTATATTGCGCCGTAACGTAACCCACATTGCCCCTTAACGTAACCCACATTGCCCCTTAACGTAACCCACATTGCCCCTTAACGTAACCCAACACACGTTGGGCCTTAACCCAACACACGTTGGGCCTTAACCCAACACACGTTGGGCCGTAACCCAACACACGTTGGGCCTTAACCCAACACACGTTGGGCCTTAACCCAACACACGTTGGGCCTTAACCCAACACACGTTGGGCCTTAACCTGCTCTGTAATTGTCATACGACGCGTTAAATTAGTGTAGTGTTGCCTAACTGCAACCCCCGCAATATAGTTTGCTACTCGCACTGCCCGGTCCCCAGTGTATCGCTTCATGTTAAACACCTTGCAGCTATACACTGTAATGTGGATGGCAGCAGGACGTACATGCTCAATGCCCTTTGCAGTTGTTCATTGGCATTTGCAGTTGTTCATTGGCATTCGCATGGCGAAGCACTTAGCCTACGCTGTGGTACGGCCTGTGTCAACTGTCCGCTGATGTTGTACGTCCAAATCACACACTGTACTGCACATTGGTCCTCATGTACTGAATGATACATCGTGGTACATGTGACCGTACAACGACTGCGCCAACAACGGCGAACCATGCGGTCCAAATGTTGTGCACTCAGCTACGTGTCGTCTCCCTATAAGAGCTGGATTGCAGTGTGGTATGCCCTGGATGGCGATCAGCATGAGCCGTCTGTTGATGTAGTGGCGCGTGTTGTCAGACGTAGTCGTCTCTTCTCACACACCGTGATAGCACGGTGCACTGCGTTCCACATCTGCGACATGCGACAGAGGCCGGTTGACAGTCGTTCGCGCAATGGACATCGCATACGTACGGGGGCCACCTTCCACGTGTTCGCTAAGCGTGGACATGTTGTTGCGTGTATGTGGGCAGACAGTGTGTCGTGACACCTGACACAGGCATGCAACAATCGTTGAATTTGCAAATGGCGATGGACGCCTACGTTTGCTGGTGACGTTACGCAAATGAACAACTGGTAAACCGTTGTGGTGCGGTTGTTCTCGCTAGGGGTGAATCAGTGATGGCGACGATCGGTTGAGCTACCAACCGGTTGTTGCAGCGATACCCACCATGCCCACGAACGTGAATGGCATGTGGGTGTGAAGCGATACGCGGCGGTGGCTGGGTGGGACCGTCCCCGGCCGGTGAGGGGGGGCCTCCCGGCGTGTTGGCCGTGCGGTGCGTGGGCGCACGCGCTACAGCCGGCTGGTGGGGGCGGCCAGTGGCAGGCGCGCCGGCCGACGGAGGCGGCAGGCGGCGCAGCTGCGCGCCGGCGCACCCTGCACGCGGCGCCGTGCGGCCAAAGTAGGTCCTCGCGGGCCCGGTGCGAAGCGCGGTGGACATCTGCAGTGTGCTGGTCCGATTGAGGACTGTGTGCGCTGAGGATGCGCCGCCGCCCGGCGCTCGGCGCCGCGACGCCGTCTGCTGCTCGGTCGCCTCTGCGGTTCTCGCAGGTGGTTTGTATCGCAGCTGTGCGGACGTGTTGGCGCGTGCGCTGTGCTGGGAGAGTTCGCTTCGGCACCCAAGTGGGGCTTTTGTCCTTCTGTGGCGCTGGCGTTGGAGCTGCCGGTCACCGTAGGTGGCGCGTGTTGTCTCCCGCCGGCAATGCCACGACAGCACGCTCCCGGGCCTCTGTCGGCAGCGGCAAGCTCAGTTGGGAGCACGGGTGGTCGCACCTAAAGCGTCTACTCGCCAAACTCCGGGCGATTGCGCCTCTCTCGAACCCGACCAAGTACTTAGGACGGCGCTGCGCGCCGCCGGGACCTGAGAGGGTTTCGAGGTGTATGGTGCAGGGGAGCTCAGCCTCCTCCTGTTTGCAGAATAATTGAGCGGACGCTTGCGTGTTCGCGCGGGCCCCCGGGACACACTCCCGGGCGGCCGGCTGCTCAGCTCTAGTTGACGCAGCTCCCTGGTTGATCCTGCCAGTAGTCATATGCTTGTCTCAAAGATTAAGCCATGCATGTCTCAGTACAAGCCGCATTAAGGTGAAACCGCGAATGGCTCATTAAATCAGTTATGGTTCCTTAGATCGTACCCACGTTACTTGGATAACTGTGGTAATTCTAGAGCTAATACATGCAAACAGAGTCCCGACCAGAGATGGAAGGGACGCTTTTATTAGATCAAAACCAATCGGTCGGCTCGTCCGGTCCGTTTGCCTTGGTGACTCTGAATAACTTTGGGCTGATCGCACGGTCCTCGTACCGGCGACGCATCTTTCAAATGTCTGCCTTATCAACTGTCGATGGTAGGTTCTGCGCCTACCATGGTTGTAACGGGTAACGGGGAATCAGGGTTCGATTCCGGAGAGGGAGCCTGAGAAACGGCTACCACATC
>NW_025725883.1:20000-25000 GCF_021461395.2 Schistocerca americana
CTATGTCGTACCTTAACCTAACCTATGTCGTACCTTAACCTAACCTATGTCGTACCTTAACCTAACCTATGTCGTACCTTAACCTAACCTATGTCGTACCTTAACCTAACCTATGTCGTACCTTAACCTAACCTATGTCGTACCTTAACCTAACCTATGTCGTACCTTAACCTAACCTATGTCGTACCTTAACCTAACCTATGTCGTACCTTAACCTAACCTATGTCGTACCTTAACCTAACCTATGTCGTACCTTAACCTAACCTATGTCGTACCTTAACCTAACCTATGTCGTACCTTAACCTAACCTATGTCGTACCTTAACCTAACCTATGTCGTACCTTAACCTAACCTGTATTGCGCCTTAACCTAACCTGTATTGCGCCTTAACGTAACCTGTATTGCGCCTTAACGTAACCTGTATTGCGCCTTAACGTAACCTGTATTGCGCCTTAACGTAACCTGTATTGCGCCTTAACGTAACCTGTATTGCGCCTTAACGTAACCTGTATTGCGCCTTAACGTAACCTGTATTGCGCCTTAACGTAACCTGTATTGCGCCTTAACGTAACCTGTATTGCGCCTTAACGTAACCTGTATTGCGCCTTAACGTAACCTGTATTGCGCCTTAACGTAACCTGTATTGCGCCTTAACGTAACCTGTATTGCGCCTTAACGTAACCTGTATTGCGCCTTAACGTAACCTGTATTGCGCCTTAACGTAACCTGTATTGCGCCTTAACGTAACCTGTATTGCGCCTTAACGTAACCTGTATTGCGCCTTAACGTAACCTGTATTGCGCCTTAACGTAACCTGTATTGCGCCTTAACGTAACCTGTATTGCGCCTTAACGTAACCTGTATTGCGCCTTAACGTAACCTGTATTGCGCCTTAACGTAACCTGTATTGCGCCTTAACGTAACCTGTATTGCGCCTTAACGTAACCTGCATTGCGCCTTAACGTAACCTGCATTGCGCCTTAACGTAACCTGTATTGCGCCTTAACGTAACCTGCATTGCGCCTTAACGTAACCTGCATTGCGCCTTAACGTAACCTGTATTGCGCCTTAACGTAACCTGTATTGCGCCTTAACGTAACCTGTATTGCGCCTTAACGTAACCTGTATTGCGCCTTAACGTAACCTGTATTGCGCCTTAACGTAACCTGTATTGCGCCTTAACGTAACCTGTATTGCGCCTTAACGTAACCTGTATTGCGCCTTAACGTAACCGATATTGCGCCTTAACGTAACCTATATTGCGCCGTAACGTAACCTATATTGCGCCGTAACGTAACCCACATTGCCCCTTAACGTAACCTATATTGCGCCGTAACGTAACCTATATTGCGCCGTAACGTAACCCACATTGCCCCTTAACGTAACCCACATTGCCCCTTAACGTAACCCACATTGCCCCTTAACGTAACCCAACACACGTTGGGCCTTAACCCAACACACGTTGGGCCTTAACCCAACACACGTTGGGCCGTAACCCAACACACGTTGGGCCTTAACCCAACACACGTTGGGCCTTAACCCAACACACGTTGGGCCTTAACCCAACACACGTTGGGCCTTAACCTGCTCTGTAATTGTCATACGACGCGTTAAATTAGTGTAGTGTTGCCTAACTGCAACCCCCGCAATATAGTTTGCTACTCGCACTGCCCGGTCCCCAGTGTATCGCTTCATGTTAAACACCTTGCAGCTATACACTGTAATGTGGATGGCAGCAGGACGTACATGCTCAATGCCCTTTGCAGTTGTTCATTGGCATTTGCAGTTGTTCATTGGCATTCGCATGGCGAAGCACTTAGCCTACGCTGTGGTACGGCCTGTGTCAACTGTCCGCTGATGTTGTACGTCCAAATCACACACTGTACTGCACATTGGTCCTCATGTACTGAATGATACATCGTGGTACATGTGACCGTACAACGACTGCGCCAACAACGGCGAACCATGCGGTCCAAATGTTGTGCACTCAGCTACGTGTCGTCTCCCTATAAGAGCTGGATTGCAGTGTGGTATGCCCTGGATGGCGATCAGCATGAGCCGTCTGTTGATGTAGTGGCGCGTGTTGTCAGACGTAGTCGTCTCTTCTCACACACCGTGATAGCACGGTGCACTGCGTTCCACATCTGCGACATGCGACAGAGGCCGGTTGACAGTCGTTCGCGCAATGGACATCGCATACGTACGGGGGCCACCTTCCACGTGTTCGCTAAGCGTGGACATGTTGTTGCGTGTATGTGGGCAGACAGTGTGTCGTGACACCTGACACAGGCATGCAACAATCGTTGAATTTGCAAATGGCGATGGACGCCTACGTTTGCTGGTGACGTTACGCAAATGAACAACTGGTAAACCGTTGTGGTGCGGTTGTTCTCGCTAGGGGTGAATCAGTGATGGCGACGATCGGTTGAGCTACCAACCGGTTGTTGCAGCGATACCCACCATGCCCACGAACGTGAATGGCATGTGGGTGTGAAGCGATACGCGGCGGTGGCTGGGTGGGACCGTCCCCGGCCGGTGAGGGGGGGCCTCCCGGCGTGTTGGCCGTGCGGTGCGTGGGCGCACGCGCTACAGCCGGCTGGTGGGGGCGGCCAGTGGCAGGCGCGCCGGCCGACGGAGGCGGCAGGCGGCGCAGCTGCGCGCCGGCGCACCCTGCACGCGGCGCCGTGCGGCCAAAGTAGGTCCTCGCGGGCCCGGTGCGAAGCGCGGTGGACATCTGCAGTGTGCTGGTCCGATTGAGGACTGTGTGCGCTGAGGATGCGCCGCCGCCCGGCGCTCGGCGCCGCGACGCCGTCTGCTGCTCGGTCGCCTCTGCGGTTCTCGCAGGTGGTTTGTATCGCAGCTGTGCGGACGTGTTGGCGCGTGCGCTGTGCTGGGAGAGTTCGCTTCGGCACCCAAGTGGGGCTTTTGTCCTTCTGTGGCGCTGGCGTTGGAGCTGCCGGTCACCGTAGGTGGCGCGTGTTGTCTCCCGCCGGCAATGCCACGACAGCACGCTCCCGGGCCTCTGTCGGCAGCGGCAAGCTCAGTTGGGAGCACGGGTGGTCGCACCTAAAGCGTCTACTCGCCAAACTCCGGGCGATTGCGCCTCTCTCGAACCCGACCAAGTACTTAGGACGGCGCTGCGCGCCGCCGGGACCTGAGAGGGTTTCGAGGTGTATGGTGCAGGGGAGCTCAGCCTCCTCCTGTTTGCAGAATAATTGAGCGGACGCTTGCGTGTTCGCGCGGGCCCCCGGGACACACTCCCGGGCGGCCGGCTGCTCAGCTCTAGTTGACGCAGCTCCCTGGTTGATCCTGCCAGTAGTCATATGCTTGTCTCAAAGATTAAGCCATGCATGTCTCAGTACAAGCCGCATTAAGGTGAAACCGCGAATGGCTCATTAAATCAGTTATGGTTCCTTAGATCGTACCCACGTTACTTGGATAACTGTGGTAATTCTAGAGCTAATACATGCAAACAGAGTCCCGACCAGAGATGGAAGGGACGCTTTTATTAGATCAAAACCAATCGGTCGGCTCGTCCGGTCCGTTTGCCTTGGTGACTCTGAATAACTTTGGGCTGATCGCACGGTCCTCGTACCGGCGACGCATCTTTCAAATGTCTGCCTTATCAACTGTCGATGGTAGGTTCTGCGCCTACCATGGTTGTAACGGGTAACGGGGAATCAGGGTTCGATTCCGGAGAGGGAGCCTGAGAAACGGCTACCACATCCAAGGAAGGCAGCAGGCGCGCAAATTACCCACTCCCGGCACGGGGAGGTAGTGACGAAAAATAACGATACGGGACTCATCCGAGGCCCCGTAATCGGAATGAGTACACTTTAAATCCTTTAACGAGTATCTATTGGAGGGCAAGTCTGGTGCCAGCAGCCGCGGTAATTCCAGCTCCAATAGCGTATATTAAAGTTGTTGCGGTTAAAAAGCTCGTAGTTGGATTTGTGTCCCACGCTGTTGGTTCACCGCCCGTCGGTGTTTAACTGGCATGTATCGTGGGACGTCCTGCCGGTGGGGCGAGCTGAAGGCGTGCGACGCGCCTCGTGCGTGCTCGTGCGTCCCGAGGCGGACCCCGTTGCAATCCTACCAGGGTGCTCTTGAGTGAGTGTCTCGGTGGGCCGGCACGTTTACTTTGAACAAATTAGAGTGCTTAAAGCAGGCAAGCCCGCCTGAATACTGTGTGCATGGAATAATGGAATAGGACCTCGGTTCTATTTTGTTGGTTTTCGGAACCCGAGGTAATGATTAATAGGGACAGGCGGGGGCATTCGTATTGCGACGTTAGAGGTGAAATTCTTGGATCGTCGCAAGACGAACAGAAGCGAAAGCATTTGCCAAGTATGTTTTCATTAATCAAGAACGAAAGTTAGAGGTTCGAAGGCGATCAGATACCGCCCTAGTTCTAACCATAAACGATGCCAGCCAGCGATCCGCCGCAGTTCCTCCGATGACTCGGCGGGCAGCCTCCGGGAAACCAAAGCTTTTGGGTTCCGGGGGAAGTATGGTTGCAAAGCTGAAACTTAAAGGAATTGACGGAAGGGCACCACCAGGAGTGGAGCCTGCGGCTTAATTTGACTCAACACGGGAAACCTCACCAGGCCCGGACACCGGAAGGATTGACAGATTGATAGCTCTTTCTTGATTCGGTGGGTGGTGGTGCATGGCCGTTCTTAGTTGGTGGAGCGATTTGTCTGGTTAATTCCGATAACGAACGAGACTCTAGCCTGCTAACTAGTCGCGTGACATCCTTCGTGCTGTCAGCGATTACTTTTCTTCTTAGAGGGACAGGCGGCTTCTAGCCGCACGAGATTGAGCAATAACAGGTCTGTGATGCCCTTAGATGTTCTGGGCCGCACGCGCGCTACACTGAAGGAATCAGCGTGTCTTCCTAGGCCGAAAGGTCGGGGTAACCCGCTGAACCTCCTTCGTGCTAGGGATTGGGGCTTGCAATTGTTCCCCATGAACGAGGAATTCCCAGTAAGCGCGAGTCA
>NW_025725883.1:32500-40000 GCF_021461395.2 Schistocerca americana
TCAGAAAACAGAATATCCCACCCACCCGACAACCACCATTGCTCAGCCAAGCCACCAACACCCACACATGTCCTACACAGGGGTGCACCCAACATCACAATACTGCCTCCTCTCACAGCACACAAACAATGGCAGGAATGAAAGACACAGGTCTGCCACAAGCATGGAATGAGAGCGCCGCCTGTCATGAGCCAAAGGTGCATCCTGACGTGGCAAATCAGATGATGCCGCAGGCATCCACTTACTATAATCACAATCAACAAACCGGCCGCCCCGCCCCCCATTAAACCTTTCCTTACAACAATGTGTACCTTAACCTAACCTATATCGTACCGTAACCTAACCTATATCGTACCGTAACCTAACCTATATCGTACCGTAACCTAACCTATATCGTACCGTAACCTAACCTATATCGTACCGTAACCTAACCTATATCGTACCGTAACCTAACCTATATCGTACCGTAACCTAACCTATATCGTACCGTAACCTAACCTATATCGTACCGTAACCTAACCTATATCGTACCGTAACCTAACCTATATCGTACCGTAACCTAACCTATATCGTACCGTAACCTAACCTATATCGTACCGTAACCTAACCTATATCGTACCGTAACCTAACCTATGTCGTACCGTAACCTAACCTATGTCGTACCGTAACCTAACCTATGTCGTACCGTAACCTAACCTATATCGTACCGTAACCTAACCTATGTCGTACCGTAACCTAACCTATGTCGTACCGTAACCTAACCTATGTCGTACCGTAACCTAACCTATGTCGTACCGTAACCTAACCTATGTCGTACCGTAACCTAACCTATGTCGTACCGTAACCTAACCTATGTCGTACCGTAACCTAACCTATGTCGTACCGTAACCTAACCTATGTCGTACCGTAACCTAACCTATGTCGTACCGTAACCTAACCTATGTCGTACCGTAACCTAACCTATGTCGTACCGTAACCTAACCTATGTCGTACCGTAACCTAACCTATGTCGTACCGTAACCTAACCTATGTCGTACCGTAACCTAACCTATGTCGTACCGTAACCTAACCTATGTCGTACCGTAACCTAACCTATGTCGTACCGTAACCTGACCTATGTCGTACCGTAACCTAACCTATGTCGTACCGTAACCTAACCTATGTCGTACCGTAACCTAACCTATGTCGTACCGTAACCTAACCTATGTCGTACCGTAACCTAACCTATGTCGTACCTTAACCTAACCTATGTCGTACCTTAACCTAACCTATGTCGTACCTTAACCTAACCTATGTCGTACCTTAACCTAACCTATGTCGTACCTTAACCTAACCTGTATTGCGCCTTAACCTAACCTGTATTGCGCCTTAACCTAACCTGTATTGCGCCTTAACCTAACCTGTATTGCGCCTTAACCTAACCTGTATTGCGCCTTAACCTAACCTGTATTGCGCCTTAACCTAACCTGTATTGCGCCTTAACCTAACCTGTATTGCGCCTTAACCAAACCTGTATTGCGCCTTAACCTAACCTGTATTGCGCCTTAACCTAACCTGTATTGCGCCTTAACCTAACCTGTATTGCGCCTTAACCTAACCTGTATTGCGCCTTAACCTAACCTGTATTGCGCCTTAACCTAACCTGTATTGCGCCTTAACCTAACCTGTATTGCGCCTTAACCTAACCTGTATTGCGCCTTAACCTAACCTGTATTGCGCCTTAACCTAACCTGTATTGCGCCTTAACCTAACCTGTATTGCGCCTTAACCTAACCTGTATTGCGCCTTAACCTAACCTGTATGGCGCCTTAACCTAACCTGTATGGCGCCTTAACGTAACCTGTATTGCGCCTTAACGTAACCTATATTGCGCCTTAACGTAACCTATATTGCGCCTTAACCTAACCTATATTGCGCCTTAACGTAACCTATATTGCGCCTTAACGTAACCTATATTGCGCCTTAACCTAACCTGTATTGCGCCTTAACCTAACCTATATTGCGCCTTAACCTAACCTATATTGCGCCTTAACCTAACCTATATTGCGCCTTAACCTAACCTATATTGCGCCTTAACCTAACCTATATTGCGCCTTAACGTAACCTATATTGCGCCTTAACCTAACCTATATTGCGCCTTAACCTAACCTATATTGCGCCTTAACGTAACCTATATTGCGCCTTAACGTAACCTATATTGCGCCTTAACGTAACCTATATTGCGCCTTAACCTAACCTATATTGCGCCTTAACCTAACCTATATTGCGCCTTAACCTAACCTATATTGCGCCTTAACCTAACCTATATTGCGCCTTAACGTAACCTATATTGCGCCTTAACGTAACCTATATTGCGCCTTAACGTAACCTATATTGCGCCTTAACGTAACCTATATTGCGCCTTAACGTAACCTATATTGCGCCTTAACGTAACCTATATTGCGCCTTAACGTAACCTATATTGCGCCTTAACCTAACCTATATTGCGCCTTAACGTAACCTATATTGCGCCTTAATGTAACCTATATTGCGCCTTAATGTAACCTATATTGCGCCATAATGTAACCTATATTGCGCCTTAATGTAACCTACGTTGCGCCTTAACGTAACCTACGTTGCGCCTTAACGTAACCTACGTTGCGCCTTAACGTAACCTACGTTGCGCCTTAACGTAACCTACGTTGCGCCTTAACGTAACCCACGTTGCGCCGTAACGTAACCCACGTTGCGCCGTAACGCAACCCACGTTGCGCCGTAACGTAACCCACGTTGCGCCGTAACGTAACACACGTTGGGCCTTAACCCAACACACGTTGGGCCTTAACCCAACACACGTTGGGCCTTAACCCAACACACGTTGGGCCTTAACCCAACACACGTTGGGCCTTAACCCAACACACGTTGGGCCTTAACCCAACACACGTTGGGCCTTAACCCAACACACGTTGGGCCTTAACCCAACACACGTTGGGCCTTAACCCAACACACGTTGGGCCTTAACCCAACACACGTTGGGCCTTAACCTGCTCTGTAATTGTCATACGACGCGTTAAATTAGTGTAGTGTTGCCTAACTGCAACCCCCGCAATATAGTTTGCTACTCGCACTGCCCGGTCCCCAGTGTATCGCTTCATGTTAAACACCTTGCAGCTATACACTGTAATGTGGATGGCAGCAGGACGTACATGCTCAATGCCCTTTGCAGTTGTTCATTGGCATTTGCAGTTGTTCATTGGCATTTGCATGGCGAAGCACTTAGCCTACGCTGTGGTACGGCCTGTGTCAACTGTCCGCTGATGTTGTACGTCCAAATCACACACTGTACTGCACATTGGTCCTCATGTACTGAATGATACATCGTGGTACATGTGACCGTACAACGACTGCGCCAACAACGGCGAACCATGCGGTCCAAATGTTGTGCACTCAGCTACGTGTCGTCTCCCTATAAGAGCTGGATTGCAGTGTGGTATGCCCTGGATGGCGATCAGCATGAGCCGTCTGTTGATGTAGTGGCGCGTGTTGTCAGACGTAGTCGTCTCTTCTCACACACCGTGATAGCATGGTGCACTGCGTTCCACATCTGCGACATGCGACAGAGGCCGGTTGACAGTCGTTCGCGCAATGGACATCGCATACGTACGGGGGCCACCTTCCACGTGTTCGCGAAGCGTGCACATGTTGTTGCGTGTATGTGGGCAGACATAGTGTGTCGTGACACCTGACACAGGCATGCAACAATCGTTGAATTTGCAAATGGCGATGGACGCCTACGTTTGCTGGTGACGTTACGCAAATGAACAACTGGTAAACCGTTGTGGTGCGGTTGTTCTCGCTAGAGGTGAATCAGTGATGGCGACGATCGGTTGAGCTACCAACCGGTTGTTCCAGCGATACCCACCATGCCCACGAACGTGAATGGCATCTGGGTGTGAAGCGATACGCGGCGGTGGCTGGGTGGGACCGTCCCCGGCCGGTGAGGGGGGGCCTCCCGGCGTGCTGGCCGCGCGGTGCGTGGGCGCACGCGCTACAGCCGGCTGGTGGGGGCGGCCAGTGGCAGGCGCGCCGGCCGACGGAGGCGGCAGGCGGCGCAGCTGCGCGCCGGCGCACCCTGCACGCGGCGCCGTGCGGCCAAAGTAGGTCCTCGCGGGCCCGGTGCGAAGCGCGGTGGACATCTGCAGTGTGCTGGTCCGATTGAGGACTGTGTGCGCTGAGGATGCGCCGCCGCCCGGCGCTCGGCGCCGCGACGCCGTCTGCTGCTCGGTCGCCTCTGCGGTTCTCGCAGGTGGTTTGTATCGCAGCTGTGCGGACGTGTTGGCGCGTGCGCTGTGCTGGGAGAGTTCGCTTCGGCACCCAAGTGGGGCTTTTGTCCTTCTGTGGCGCTGGCGTTGGAGCTGCCGGTCACCGTAGGTGGCGCGTGTTGTCTCCCGCCGGCAATGCCACGACAGCACGCTCCCGGGCCTCTGTCGGCAGCGGCAAGCTCAGTTGGGAGCACGGGTGGTCGCACCTAAAGCGTCTACTCGCCAAACTCCGGGCGATTGCGCCTCTCTCGAACCCGACCAAGTACTTAGGACGGCGCTGCGCGCCGCCGGGACCTGAGAGGGTTTCGAGGTGTATGGTGCAGGGGAGCTCAGCCTCCTCCTGTTTGCAGAATAATTGAGCGGACGCTTGCGTGTTCGCGCGGGCCCCCGGGACACACTCCCGGGCGGCCGGCTGCTCAGCTCTAGTTGACGCAGCTCCCTGGTTGATCCTGCCAGTAGTCATATGCTTGTCTCAAAGATTAAGCCATGCATGTCTCAGTACAAGCCGCATTAAGGTGAAACCGCGAATGGCTCATTAAATCAGTTATGGTTCCTTAGATCGTACCCACGTTACTTGGATAACTGTGGTAATTCTAGAGCTAATACATGCAAACAGAGTCCCGACCAGAGATGGAAGGGACGCTTTTATTAGATCAAAACCAATCGGTCGGCTCGTCCGGTCCGTTTGCCTTGGTGACTCTGAATAACTTTGGGCTGATCGCACGGTCCTCGTACCGGCGACGCATCTTTCAAATGTCTGCCTTATCAACTGTCGATGGTAGGTTCTGCGCCTACCATGGTTGTAACGGGTAACGGGGAATCAGGGTTCGATTCCGGAGAGGGAGCCTGAGAAACGGCTACCACATCCAAGGAAGGCAGCAGGCGCGCAAATTACCCACTCCCGGCACGGGGAGGTAGTGACGAAAAATAACGATACGGGACTCATCCGAGGCCCCGTAATCGGAATGAGTACACTTTAAATCCTTTAACGAGTATCTATTGGAGGGCAAGTCTGGTGCCAGCAGCCGCGGTAATTCCAGCTCCAATAGCGTATATTAAAGTTGTTGCGGTTAAAAAGCTCGTAGTTGGATTTGTGTCCCACGCTGTTGGTTCACCGCCCGTCGGTGTTTAACTGGCATGTATCGTGGGACGTCCTGCCGGTGGGGCGAGCTGAAGGCGTGCGACGCGCCTCGTGCGTGCTCGTGCGTCCCGAGGCGGACCCCGTTGCAATCCTACCAGGGTGCTCTTGAGTGAGTGTCTCGGTGGGCCGGCACGTTTACTTTGAACAAATTAGAGTGCTTAAAGCAGGCAAGCCCGCCTGAATACTGTGTGCATGGAATAACGGAATAGGACCTCGGTTCTATTTTGTTGGTTTTCGGAACCCGAGGTAATGATTAATAGGGACAGGCGGGGGCATTCGTATTGCGACGTTAGAGGTGAAATTCTTGGATCGTCGCAAGACGAACAGAAGCGAAAGCATTTGCCAAGTATGTTTTCATTAATCAAGAACGAAAGTTAGAGGTTCGAAGGCGATCAGATACCGCCCTAGTTCTAACCATAAACGATGCCAGCCAGCGATCCGCCGCAGTTCCTCCGATGACTCGGCGGGCAGCCTCCGGGAAACCAAAGCTTTTGGGTTCCGGGGGAAGTATGGTTGCAAAGCTGAAACTTAAAGGAATTGACGGAAGGGCACCACCAGGAGTGGAGCCTGCGGCTTAATTTGACTCAACACGGGAAACCTCACCAGGCCCGGACACCGGAAGGATTGACAGATTGATAGCTCTTTCTTGATTCGGTGGGTGGTGGTGCATGGCCGTTCTTAGTTGGTGGAGCGATTTGTCTGGTTAATTCCGATAACGAACGAGACTCTAGCCTGCTAACTAGTCGCGTGACATCCTTCGTGCTGTCAGCGATTACTTTTCTTCTTAGAGGGACAGGCGGCTTCTAGCCGCACGAGATTGAGCAATAACAGGTCTGTGATGCCCTTAGATGTTCTGGGCCGCACGCGCGCTACACTGAAGGAATCAGCGTGTCTTCCTAGGCCGAAAGGTCGGGGTAACCCGCTGAACCTCCTTCGTGCTAGGGATTGGGGCTTGCAATTGTTCCCCATGAACGAGGAATTCCCAGTAAGCGCGAGTCATAAGCTCGCGTTGATTACGTCCCTGCCCTTTGTACACACCGCCCGTCGCTACTACCGATTGAATGATTTAGTGAGGTCTTCGGACTGGTACGCGGCATTGACTCTGTCGTTGCCGATGCTACCGGAAAGATGACCAAACTTGATCATTTAGAGGAAGTAAAAGTCGTAACGAGGTTTCCGTAGGTGAACCTGCGGAAGGATCATTACCGACTAGACTGCATGTCTTTCGATGTGCGTGTCGTGTCGCGCAACACGCTACCTGTACGGCTCGCAGTAGCCGTGCGCCGCGTGCGGAACCACGCGTGCTTCTCAAAACTAACGCCAATGTTGTGTGGTACGAGCGCTGAAGCGCTGGAGCGGCTGGCCTGCGGCACCTGGCGCCTGGCGCCGGTTTTGAATGACTTTCGCACGACTGCCTGTCCGCTCCGGTGTGGAGCCGTACGACGCCCATCGGCCGTGAGGCCGTTGGACACAGAACGCTTGAACAGGGGCCGCCACACGCCTACGTCCCGCCTATGCAACTGTCTTGAAAGAGACAGTGGAAACTAAGAAAAAGATCACCCAGGACGGTGGATCACTCGGCTCGTGGGTCGATGAAGAACGCAGCAAATTGCGCGTCGACATGTGAACTGCAGGACACATGAACATCGACGTTTCGAACGCACATTGCGGTCCATGGATTCCGTTCCCGGGCCACGTCTGGCTGAGGGTCGGCTACGTATACTGAAGCGCGCGGCGTTTGCCCCGCTTCGCAGACCTGGGAGCGTCGCGGCCGCCTGTGGGGCCGGCCGCGCCTCCTTAAACGTGCGATGCGCGCCCGTCGCCTGGCGGTTCGCATACCGGTACTTACTCGGTAGCGTGCACAGCCGGCTGGCGGTGTGGCGTGCGACACCTCGTACAACGACCTCAGAGCAGGCGAGACTACCCGCTGAATTTAAGCATATTACTAAGCGGAGGAAAAGAAACTAACAAGGATTCCCCCAGTAGCGGCGAGCGAACAGGGAAGAGTCCAGCACCGAACCCCGCAGGCTGCCGCCTGTCGTGGCATGTGGTGTTTGG
>NW_025725883.1:45000-52500 GCF_021461395.2 Schistocerca americana
ACTACGCCAACCATGCCGGCAAAACAGTATCGCCATCTATGAAAATACGGCGAAACCACATGCAATACCTCCATCTATGCGAATCTGACAACACTACGTCCGCCATGTCGAGCGCACCACAAAACACAGCGCCATCTGTAGGTCTCCCGCGGCATGACGTCCTGCAACGACGATACCGCCATCTATGAGACGCCAAGCCGACCAAGACATCGATGGGCCCACAGTGCCCATCATTCGACCCCACCCACAAAGCCTGCGTCCTCTGTCGACCACAGCACCCCAACGCCAGCGCCTCTGCCGCACGAAATCGTGGACCGGCAATCACTCCACCTGCGCCCCACTCCAACCGCCCAACTCGCAACTCCAGCGGATGAACGGCGGACCTTTCCCGCAGTCGCAATGTGCAATCCACCCCTATAACATGCGTTTCATGAAGAGGTACGTCCAATATGCGACATTCCCGCTGTCCCTATACATGAGCTGCGAGCTGTACCAGTTACGAGCTAGAGACGCGATCGCGTTGCTCTCTGTACGAATGCCGATGCTGAGCGGTCAGCTAGGAGGCGCTCCATCCATGTCGGTACCGGTGAGCGTTGCACTCGCAGTCGCAAAAACGTACGGCAAGTATATTACTCGGAAGAGTCAATGACAGTCCACGCCCCCCTGCGTGGGAAGAGTCTTTCTAGGCCATGACCCACCGGAAGGGCGCAGCGTCCCCCACCCCAGACATGTGACGTCACACCATCGGTATTGACGACTAGACTGATTCCTTATAATCATTTGCCATACACCGGTGGAAGCTGCCGAGACGAGTAACTACATAGCGGGCTCGCCGTGTCACTAATGTACAGAGATACAACAGTTTCGACTGGAACCGGATTAAACGTATACACGGCGCTGATTAGTAATAGATAGAGCCATCAGAATACAGATAATGTATACAACTGTCCGTATACATGCTGAAAGACTCTGCTCACAATCACAACCACACGTCAGCCACACACCCTTATCACGCACTACTCTCTGCCTGTAACACGCACACAGACAATATGTAAGCACCAGCATGGAACAACACCCAGTGCATCCTCTCCGCCACATTAGACAATCCACACTGTCATAACCAGACTGGGAGGTCCACTCAGAAAACAGAATATCCCACCCACCCGACAACCACCATTGCTCAGCCAAGCCACCAACACCCACACATGTCCTACACAGGGGTGCACCCAACATCACAATACTGCCTCCTCTCACAGCACACAAACAATGGCAGGAATGAAAGACACAGGTCTGCCACAAGCATGGAATGAGAGCGCCGCCTGTCATGAGCCAAAGGTGCATCCTGACGTGGCAAATCAGATGATGCCGCAGGCATCCACTTACTATAATCACAATCAACAAACCGGCCGCCCCGCCCCCCATTAAACCTTTCCTTACAACAATGTGTACCTTAACCTAACCTATATCGTACCGTAACCTAACCTATATCGTACCGTAACCTAACCTATATCGTACCGTAACCTAACCTATATCGTACCGTAACCTAACCTATATCGTACCGTAACCTAACCTATATCGTACCGTAACCTAACCTATATCGTACCGTAACCTAACCTATATCGTACCGTAACCTAACCTATATCGTACCGTAACCTAACCTATATCGTACCGTAACCTAACCTATATCGTACCGTAACCTAACCTATATCGTACCGTAACCTAACCTATATCGTACCGTAACCTAACCTATATCGTACCGTAACCTAACCTATATCGTACCGTAACCTAACCTATGTCGTACCGTAACCTAACCTATGTCGTACCGTAACCTAACCTATGTCGTACCGTAACCTAACCTATGTCGTACCGTAACCTAACCTATGTCGTACCGTAACCTAACCTATGTCGTACCGTAACCTAACCTATGTCGTACCGTAACCTAACCTATGTCGTACCGTAACCTAACCTATGTCGTACCGTAACCTAACCTATGTCGTACCGTAACCTAACCTATGTCGTACCGTAACCTAACCTATGTCGTACCGTAACCTAACCTATGTCGTACCGTAACCTAACCTATGTCGTACCGTAACCTAACCTATGTCGTACCGTAACCTAACCTATGTCGTACCGTAACCTAACCTATGTCGTACCGTAACCTAACCTATGTCGTACCGTAACCTAACCTATGTCGTACCGTAACCTAACCTATGTCGTACCGTAACCTAACCTATGTCGTACCGTAACCTAACCTATGTCGTACCGTAACCTAACCTATGTCGTACCGTAACCTAACCTATGTCGTACCTTAACCTAACCTATGTCGTACCTTAACCTAACCTATGTCGTACCTTAACCTAACCTATGTCGTACCTTAACCTAACCTATGTCGTACCTTAACCTAACCTGTATTGCGCCTTAACCTAACCTGTATTGCGCCTTAACCTAACCTGTATTGCGCCTTAACCTAACCTGTATTGCGCCTTAACCTAACCTGTATTGCGCCTTAACCTAACCTGTATTGCGCCTTAACCTAACCTGTATTGCGCCTTAACCTAACCTGTATTGCGCCTTAACCTAACCTGTATTGCGCCTTAACCTAACCTGTATTGCGCCTTAACCTAACCTGTATTGCGCCTTAACCTAACCTGTATTGCGCCTTAACCTAACCTGTATTGCGCCTTAACCTAACCTGTATTGCGCCTTAACCTAACCTGTATTGCGCCTTAACCTAACCTGTATTGCGCCTTAACCTAACCTGTATTGCGCCTTAACCTAACCTGTATTGCGCCTTAACCTAACCTGTATTGCGCCTTAACCTAACCTGTATTGCGCCTTAACCTAACCTGTATGGCGCCTTAACCTAACCTGTATGGCGCCTTAACGTAACCTGTATTGCGCCTTAACGTAACCTATATTGCGCCTTAACGTAACCTATATTGCGCCTTAACCTAACCTATATTGCGCCTTAACGTAACCTATATTGCGCCTTAACGTAACCTATATTGCGCCTTAACCTAACCTATATTGCGCCTTAACCTAACCTATATTGCGCCTTAACCTAACCTATATTGCGCCTTAACCTAACCTATATTGCGCCTTAACCTAACCTATATTGCGCCTTAACCTAACCTATATTGCGCCTTAACGTAACCTATATTGCGCCTTAACCTAACCTATATTGCGCCTTAACCTAACCTATATTGCGCCTTAACCTAACCTATATTGCGCCTTAACGTAACCTATATTGCGCCTTAACGTAACCTATATTGCGCCTTAACGTAACCTATATTGCGCCTTAACCTAACCTATATTGCGCCTTAACCTAACCTATATTGCGCCTTAACCTAACCTATATTGCGCCTTAACCTAACCTATATTGCGCCTTAACGTAACCTATATTGCGCCTTAACGTAACCTATATTGCGCCTTAACGTAACCTATATTGCGCCTTAACGTAACCTATATTGCGCCTTAACGTAACCTATATTGCGCCTTAACGTAACCTATATTGCGCCTTAACGTAACCTATATTGCGCCTTAACGTAACCTATATTGCGCCTTAACCTAACCTATATTGCGCCTTAACGTAACCTATATTGCGCCTTAATGTAACCTATATTGCGCCTTAATGTAACCTATATTGCGCCTTAATGTAACCTATATTGCGCCTTAATGTAACCTACGTTGCGCCTTAACGTAACCTACGTTGCGCCTTAACGTAACCTACGTTGCGCCTTAACGTAACCTACGTTGCGCCTTAACGTAACCTACGTTGCGCCTTAACGTAACCTACGTTGCGCCGTAACGTAACCCACGTTGCGCCGTAACGCAACCCACGTTGCGCCGTAACGTAACCCACGTTGCGCCGTAACGTAACACACGTTGGGCCTTAACCCAACACACGTTGGGCCTTAACCCAACACACGTTGGGCCTTAACCCAACACACGTTGGGCCTTAACCCAACACACGTTGGGCCTTAACCCAACACACGTTGGGCCTTAACCCAACACACGTTGGGCCTTAACCCAACACACGTTGGGCCTTAACCCAACACACGTTGGGCCTTAACCCAACACACGTTGGGCCTTAACCCAACACACGTTGGGCCTTAACCTGCTCTGTAATTGTCATACGACGCGTTAAATTAGTGTAGTGTTGCCTAACTGCAACCCCCGCAATATAGTTTGCTACTCGCACTGCCCGGTCCCCAGTGTATCGCTTCATGTTAAACACCTTGCAGCTATACACTGTAATGTGGATGGCAGCAGGACGTACATGCTCAATGCCCTTTGCAGTTGTTCATTGGCATTTGCAGTTGTTCATTGGCATTTGCATGGCGAAGCACTTAGCCTACGCTGTGGTACGGCCTGTGTCAACTGTCCGCTGATGTTGTACGTCCAAATCACACACTGTACTGCACATTGGTCCTCATGTACTGAATGATACATCGTGGTACATGTGACCGTACAACGACTGCGCCAACAACGGCGAACCATGCGGTCCAAATGTTGTGCACTCAGCTACGTGTCGTCTCCCTATAAGAGCTGGATTGCAGTGTGGTATGCCCTGGATGGCGATCAGCATGAGCCGTCTGTTGATGTAGTGGCGCGTGTTGTCAGACGTAGTCGTCTCTTCTCACACACCGTGATAGCATGGTGCACTGCGTTCCACATCTGCGACATGCGACAGAGGCCGGTTGACAGTCGTTCGCGCAATGGACATCGCATACGTACGGGGGCCACCTTCCACGTGTTCGCGAAGCGTGCACATGTTGTTGCGTGTATGTGGGCAGACATAGTGTGTCGTGACACCTGACACAGGCATGCAACAATCGTTGAATTTGCAAATGGCGATGGACGCCTACGTTTGCTGGTGACGTTACGCAAATGAACAACTGGTAAACCGTTGTGGTGCGGTTGTTCTCGCTAGAGGTGAATCAGTGATGGCGACGATCGGTTGAGCTACCAACCGGTTGTTCCAGCGATACCCACCATGCCCACGAACGTGAATGGCATCTGGGTGTGAAGCGATACGCGGCGGTGGCTGGGTGGGACCGTCCCCGGCCGGTGAGGGGGGGCCTCCCGGCGTGCTGGCCGCGCGGTGCGTGGGCGCACGCGCTACAGCCGGCTGGTGGGGGCGGCCAGTGGCAGGCGCGCCGGCCGACGGAGGCGGCAGGCGGCGCAGCTGCGCGCCGGCGCACCCTGCACGCGGCGCCGTGCGGCCAAAGTAGGTCCTCGCGGGCCCGGTGCGAAGCGCGGTGGACATCTGCAGTGTGCTGGTCCGATTGAGGACTGTGTGCGCTGAGGATGCGCCGCCGCCCGGCGCTCGGCGCCGCGACGCCGTCTGCTGCTCGGTCGCCTCTGCGGTTCTCGCAGGTGGTTTGTATCGCAGCTGTGCGGACGTGTTGGCGCGTGCGCTGTGCTGGGAGAGTTCGCTTCGGCACCCAAGTGGGGCTTTTGTCCTTCTGTGGCGCTGGCGTTGGAGCTGCCGGTCACCGTAGGTGGCGCGTGTTGTCTCCCGCCGGCAATGCCACGACAGCACGCTCCCGGGCCTCTGTCGGCAGCGGCAAGCTCAGTTGGGAGCACGGGTGGTCGCACCTAAAGCGTCTACTCGCCAAACTCCGGGCGATTGCGCCTCTCTCGAACCCGACCAAGTACTTAGGACGGCGCTGCGCGCCGCCGGGACCTGAGAGGGTTTCGAGGTGTATGGTGCAGGGGAGCTCAGCCTCCTCCTGTTTGCAGAATAATTGAGCGGACGCTTGCGTGTTCGCGCGGGCCCCCGGGACACACTCCCGGGCGGCCGGCTGCTCAGCTCTAGTTGACGCAGCTCCCTGGTTGATCCTGCCAGTAGTCATATGCTTGTCTCAAAGATTAAGCCATGCATGTCTCAGTACAAGCCGCATTAAGGTGAAACCGCGAATGGCTCATTAAATCAGTTATGGTTCCTTAGATCGTACCCACGTTACTTGGATAACTGTGGTAATTCTAGAGCTAATACATGCAAACAGAGTCCCGACCAGAGATGGAAGGGACGCTTTTATTAGATCAAAACCAATCGGTCGGCTCGTCCGGTCCGTTTGCCTTGGTGACTCTGAATAACTTTGGGCTGATCGCACGGTCCTCGTACCGGCGACGCATCTTTCAAATGTCTGCCTTATCAACTGTCGATGGTAGGTTCTGCGCCTACCATGGTTGTAACGGGTAACGGGGAATCAGGGTTCGATTCCGGAGAGGGAGCCTGAGAAACGGCTACCACATCCAAGGAAGGCAGCAGGCGCGCAAATTACCCACTCCCGGCACGGGGAGGTAGTGACGAAAAATAACGATACGGGACTCATCCGAGGCCCCGTAATCGGAATGAGTACACTTTAAATCCTTTAACGAGTATCTATTGGAGGGCAAGTCTGGTGCCAGCAGCCGCGGTAATTCCAGCTCCAATAGCGTATATTAAAGTTGTTGCGGTTAAAAAGCTCGTAGTTGGATTTGTGTCCCACGCTGTTGGTTCACCGCCCGTCGGTGTTTAACTGGCATGTATCGTGGGACGTCCTGCCGGTGGGGCGAGCTGAAGGCGTGCGACGCGCCTCGTGCGTGCTCGTGCGTCCCGAGGCGGACCCCGTTGCAATCCTACCAGGGTGCTCTTGAGTGAGTGTCTCGGTGGGCCGGCACGTTTACTTTGAACAAATTAGAGTGCTTAAAGCAGGCAAGCCCGCCTGAATACTGTGTGCATGGAATAATGGAATAGGACCTCGGTTCTATTTTGTTGGTTTTCGGAACCCGAGGTAATGATTAATAGGGACAGGCGGGGGCATTCGTATTGCGACGTTAGAGGTGAAATTCTTGGATCGTCGCAAGACGAACAGAAGCGAAAGCATTTGCCAAGTATGTTTTCATTAATCAAGAACGAAAGTTAGAGGTTCGAAGGCGATCAGATACCGCCCTAGTTCTAACCATAAACGATGCCAGCCAGCGATCCGCCGCAGTTCCTCCGATGACTCGGCGGGCAGCCTCCGGGAAACCAAAGCTTTTGGGTTCCGGGGGAAGTATGGTTGCAAAGCTGAAACTTAAAGGAATTGACGGAAGGGCACCACCAGGAGTGGAGCCTGCGGCTTAATTTGACTCAACACGGGAAACCTCACCAGGCCCGGACACCGGAAGGATTGACAGATTGATAGCTCTTTCTTGATTCGGTGGGTGGTGGTGCATGGCCGTTCTTAGTTGGTGGAGCGATTTGTCTGGTTAATTCCGATAACGAACGAGACTCTAGCCTGCTAACTAGTCGCGTGACATCCTTCGTGCTGTCAGCGATTACTTTTCTTCTTAGAGGGACAGGCGGCTTCTAGCCGCACGAGATTGAGCAATAACAGGTCTGTGATGCCCTTAGATGTTCTGGGCCGCACGCGCGCTACACTGAAGGAATCAGCGTGTCTTCCTAGGCCGAAAGGTCGGGGTAACCCGCTGAACCTCCTTCGTGCTAGGGATTGGGGCTTGCAATTGTTC
>NW_025725883.1:60000-67500 GCF_021461395.2 Schistocerca americana
TAACCAGTTCACCACTTGGTGTAACCAGTGGCTCCTCCGTCTCAACCCCTCCAAAACCCAGGCAATCATCATAGGCCGTACCACTCGCTCCTTTCGCCTCCAAGATTTCTACCTCACCCTTTATGGTCGTCCTATCCAACTCACCCCCACCCTGAAATACCTTGGCCTCACCCTTGACCGACACCTCACCTGGACCCCTCATCTCCTGACCATCCAGCAGACAGCCCATTCCCGCCTCCGCCTGCTGAAACTCCTGTCCGGCCGGACATGGGGATTGCATCCTTCTACCATCCTCCACACCTACAAATCCCTCATCCGTCCTATCCTCTGTTATGCCAGCGTCGCCTGGATCTCCGCCCCCACCCGCTTTTACAAGGCTCTCCAAATCCTTGAACGCCATGCGCTCCGCCTTGCCTTCCGTATCCGCCTTCCTTCCCCCACACGGCTCCTGTATGAACTGATCCCCTTCCCCCACCTCCTCTTGTTCCTCCAACATCTCCGCATCCTTTACATTGTTCGCAGGGTTGATCCCCCCCACCCTCTGGTTTCCTCCTTCCTCTCCACCCCCCGCCCGTTGCCGCGCCTCTATCGCTGTATCCCTCCCTCTCTCCACCTCCACACCCTCCATCTCCTTCATCAGGGCAATTTCCAACGCCTCCCCCTCCCGGATGACGAACTTCGCCGTGACATATACCCTTCCTTCCAACTATAACCCGGCCTTGTTCCCCCCCCCCCCTCCCCAGGGCCCCCTTCTCCTCTTTCCTCCTTCTCCCAGAGTGGATTTTCCTCCATCCCCCCCTCCCCTGAGACCCTGCACCCCATACTTGCCTCTCTCCTTCCCACATCCCTCCCTACCTGGCCCTCTTCCGAGCGCCCCCCATTTCCCCTCCCCCATCTCTTCCCCTCCCTCCCTTCTTCAGGTCTCCCTCATCTCCTTGAACCTGGCAGATCCTCTGTATTGATCGACATCAGTGTGCCACGTCAGTGTTGTGTTTCGTGCTTTTCTCGTGTGCGTCAAGAGGTGTGATTTTAATTGTGTGCTGCCTTGAGGTTCGCCGTCAGTGCTACGCTGTGTGCTATGCCAGCCGTCAACACCCTTATGCTCCAGTCATACTGTGCCTTGTGTTTCTTTTAATCGTCGCAGTGTGTGGCTTTTTGTGTGTGCTACTTTTAAACAGTTTTTTATCTCCATTTTACAGTCACCCCGTTTTTTGTATATTGCCTTCCATGATGTTCTCCCTTTTTATATCTATGTTCGCCTTCTTCTCTCCTTTGCTATTTTAAATGTCTTCTATTGTTTTGTTCTATGTCTTTCGGCTGAAGAGCAGCGCATATGCTGCTGCCAGCCCGCCCCGATAGGGGAATTGAAATACAATAAAGAAAAAAAAAAAAAAAAAAAAAGAGGTACGTCCAATATGCGACATTCCCGCTGTCCCTATACATGAGCTGCGAGCTGTACCAGTTACGAGCTAGAGACGCGATCGCGTTGCTCTCTGTACGAATGCCGATGCTGAGCGGTCAGCTAGGAGGCGCTCCATCCATGTCGGTACCGGTGAGCGTTGCACTCGCAGTCGCAAAAACGTACGGCAAGTATATTACTCGGAAGAGTCAATGACAGTCCACGCCCCCCTGCGTGGGAAGAGTCTTTCTAGGCCATGACCCACCGGAAGGGCGCAGCGTCCCCCACCCCAGACATGTGACGTCACACCATCGGTATTGACGACTAGACTGATTCCTTATAATCATTTGCCATACACCGGTGGAAGCTGCCGAGACGAGTAACTACATAGCGGGCTCGCCGTGTCACTAATGTACAGAGATACAACAGTTTCGACTGGAACCGGATTAAACGTATACACGGCGCTGATTAGTAATAGATAGAGCCATCAGAATACAGATAATGTATACAACTGTCCGTATACATGCTGAAAGACTCTGCTCACAATCACAACCACACGTCAGCCACACACCCTTATCACGCACTACTCTCTGCCTGTAACACGCACACAGACAATATGTAAGCACCAGCATGGAACAACACCCAGTGCATCCTCTCCGCCACATTAGACAATCCACACTGTCATAACCAGACTGGGAGGTCCACTCAGAAAACAGAATATCCCACCCACCCGACAACCACCATTGCTCAGCCAAGCCACCAACACCCACACATGTCCTACACAGGGGTGCACCCAACATCACAATACTGCCTCCTCTCACAGCACACAAACAATGGCAGGAATGAAAGACACAGGTCTGCCACAAGCATGGAATGAGAGCGCCGCCTGTCATGAGCCAAAGGTGCATCCTGACGTGGCAAATCAGATGATGCCGCAGGCATCCACTTACTATAATCACAATCAACAAACCGGCCGCCCCGCCCCCCATTAAACCTTTCCTTACAACAATGTGTACCTTAACCTAACCTATATCGTACCGTAACCTAACCTATATCGTACCGTAACCTAACCTATATCGTACCGTAACCTAACCTATATCGTACCGTAACCTAACCTATATCGTACCGTAACCTAACCTATATCGTACCGTAACCTAACCTATATCGTACCGTAACCTAACCTATATCGTACCGTAACCTAACCTATATCGTACCGTAACCTAACCTATATCGTACCGTAACCTAACCTATATCGTACCGTAACCTAACCTATATCGTACCGTAACCTAACCTATATCGTACCGTAACCTAACCTATATCGTACCGTAACCTAACCTATATCGTACCGTAACCTAACCTATATCGTACCGTAACCTAACCTATATCGTACCGTAACCTAACCTATATCGTACCGTAACCTAACCTATGTCGTACCGTAACCTAACCTATGTCGTACCGTAACCTAACCTATGTCGTACCGTAACCTAACCTATATCGTACCGTAACCTAACCTATGTCGTACCGTAACCTAACCTATGTCGTACCGTAACCTAACCTATGTCGTACCGTAACCTAACCTATGTCGTACCGTAACCTAACCTATGTCGTACCGTAACCTAACCTATGTCGTACCGTAACCTAACCTATGTCGTACCGTAACCTAACCTATGTCGTACCGTAACCTAACCTATGTCGTACCGTAACCTAACCTATGTCGTACCGTAACCTAACCTATGTCGTACCGTAACCTAACCTATGTCGTACCGTAACCTAACCTATGTCGTACCGTAACCTAACCTATGTCGTACCGTAACCTAACCTATGTCGTACCGTAACCTAACCTATGTCGTACCGTAACCTAACCTATGTCGTACCGTAACCTAACCTATGTCGTACCGTAACCTAACCTATGTCGTACCGTAACCTAACCTATGTCGTACCGTAACCTAACCTATGTCGTACCGTAACCTAACCTATGTCGTACCTTAACCTAACCTATGTCGTACCTTAACCTAACCTATGTCGTACCTTAACCTAACCTATGTCGTACCTTAACCTAACCTGTATTGCGCCTTAACCTAACCTGTATTGCGCCTTAACCTAACCTGTATTGCGCCTTAACCTAACCTGTATTGCGCCTTAACCTAACCTGTATTGCGCCTTAACCTAACCTGTATTGCGCCTTAACCTAACCTGTATTGCGCCTTAACCTAACCTGTATTGCGCCTTAACCTAACCTGTATTGCGCCTTAACCTAACCTGTATTGCGCCTTAACCTAACCTGTATTGCGCCTTAACCTAACCTGTATTGCGCCTTAACCTAACCTGTATTGCGCCTTAACCTAACCTGTATTGCGCCTTAACCTAACCTGTATTGCGCCTTAACCTAACCTGTATTGCGCCTTAACCTAACCTGTATTGCGCCTTAACCTAACCTGTATTGCGCCTTAACCTAACCTGTATTGCGCCTTAACCTAACCTGTATTGCGCCTTAACCTAACCTGTATTGCGCCTTAACCTAACCTGTATTGCGCCTTAACCTAACCTGTATTGCGCCTTAACCTAACCTGTATTGCGCCTTAACCTAACCTGTATGGCGCCTTAACCTAACCTGTATTGCGCCTTAACGTAACCTATATTGCGCCTTAACGTAACCTATATTGCGCCTTAACCTAACCTATATTGCGCCTTAACGTAACCTATATTGCGCCTTAACGTAACCTATATTGCGCCTTAACCTAACCTATATTGCGCCTTAACCTAACCTATATTGCGCCTTAACCTAACCTATATTGCGCCTTAACCTAACCTATATTGCGCCTTAACCTAACCTATATTGCGCCTTAACCTAACCTATATTGCGCCTTAACGTAACCTATATTGCGCCTTAACCTAACCTATATTGCGCCTTAACCTAACCTATATTGCGCCTTAACCTAACCTATATTGCGCCTTAACGTAACCTATATTGCGCCTTAACGTAACCTATATTGCGCCTTAACGTAACCTATATTGCGCCTTAACCTAACCTATATTGCGCCTTAACCTAACCTATATTGCGCCTTAACCTAACCTATATTGCGCCTTAACCTAACCTATATTGCGCCTTAACGTAACCTATATTGCGCCTTAACGTAACCTATATTGCGCCTTAACGTAACCTATATTGCGCCTTAACGTAACCTATATTGCGCCTTAACGTAACCTATATTGCGCCTTAACGTAACCTATATTGCGCCTTAACGTAACCTATATTGCGCCTTAACGTAACCTATATTGCGCCTTAACCTAACCTATATTGCGCCTTAACGTAACCTATATTGCGCCTTAATGTAACCTATATTGCGCCTTAATGTAACCTATATTGCGCCTTAATGTAACCTATATTGCGCCTTAATGTAACCTACGTTGCGCCTTAACGTAACCTACGTTGCGCCTTAACGTAACCTACGTTGCGCCTTAACGTAACCTACGTTGCGCCGTAACGTAACCTACGTTGCGCCGTAACGCAACCCACGTTGCGCCGTAACGTAACCCACGTTGCGCCGTAACGTAACACACGTTGGGCCTTAACCCAACACACGTTGGGCCTTAACCCAACACACGTTGGGCCTTAACCCAACACACGTTGGGCCTTAACCCAACACACGTTGGGCCTTAACCCAACACACGTTGGGCCTTAACCCAACACACGTTGGGCCTTAACCCAACACACGTTGGGCCTTAACCCAACACACGTTGGGCCTTAACCCAACACACGTTGGGCCTTAACCCAACACACGTTGGGCCTTAACCCAACACACGTTGGGCCTTAACCTGCTCTGTAATTGTCATACGACGCGTTAAATTAGTGTAGTGTTGCCTAACTGCAACCCCCGCAATATAGTTTGCTACTCGCACTGCCCGGTCCCCAGTGTATCGCTTCATGTTAAACACCTTGCAGCTATACACTGTAATGTGGATGGCAGCAGGACGTACATGCTCAATGCCCTTTGCAGTTGTTCATTGGCATTTGCAGTTGTTCATTGGCATTTGCATGGCGAAGCACTTAGCCTACGCTGTGGTACGGCCTGTGTCAACTGTCCGCTGATGTTGTACGTCCAAATCACACACTGTACTGCACATTGGTCCTCATGTACTGAATGATACATCGTGGTACATGTGACCGTACAACGACTGCGCCAACAACGGCGAACCATGCGGTCCAAATGTTGTGCACTCAGCTACGTGTCGTCTCCCTATAAGAGCTGGATTGCAGTGTGGTATGCCCTGGATGGCGATCAGCATGAGCCGTCTGTTGATGTAGTGGCGCGTGTTGTCAGACGTAGTCGTCTCTTCTCACACACCATGATAGCATGGTGCACTGCGTTCCACATCTGCGACATGCGACAGAGGCCGGTTGACAGTCGTTCGCGCAATGGACATCGCATACGTACGGGGGCCACCTTCCACGTGTTCGCGAAGCGTGCACATGTTGTTGCGTGTATGTGGGCAGACATAGTGTGTCGTGACACCTGACACAGGCATGCAACAATCGTTGAATTTGCAAATGGCGATGGACGCCTACGTTTGCTGGTGACGTTACGCAAATGAACAACTGGTAAACCGTTGTGGTGCGGTTGTTCTCGCTAGAGGTGAATCAGTGATGGCGACGATCGGTTGAGCTACCAACCGGTTGTTCCAGCGATACCCACCATGCCCACGAACGTGAATGGCATCTGGGTGTGAAGCGATACGCGGCGGTGGCTGGGTGGGACCGTCCCCGGCCGGTGAGGGGGGGCCTCCCGGCGTGCTGGCCGCGCGGTGCGTGGGCGCACGCGCTACAGCCGGCTGGTGGGGGCGGCCAGTGGCAGGCGCGCCGGCCGACGGAGGCGGCAGGCGGCGCAGCTGCGCGCCGGCGCACCCTGCACGCGGCGCCGTGCGGCCAAAGTAGGTCCTCGCGGGCCCGGTGCGAAGCGCGGTGGACATCTGCAGTGTGCTGGTCCGATTGAGGACTGTGTGCGCTGAGGATGCGCCGCCGCCCGGCGCTCGGCGCCGCGACGCCGTCTGCTGCTCGGTCGCCTCTGCGGTTCTCGCAGGTGGTTTGTATCGCAGCTGTGCGGACGTGTTGGCGCGTGCGCTGTGCTGGGAGAGTTCGCTTCGGCACCCAAGTGGGGCTTTTGTCCTTCTGTGGCGCTGGCGTTGGAGCTGCCGGTCACCGTAGGTGGCGCGTGTTGTCTCCCGCCGGCAATGCCACGACAGCACGCTCCCGGGCCTCTGTCGGCAGCGGCAAGCTCAGTTGGGAGCACGGGTGGTCGCACCTAAAGCGTCTACTCGCCAAACTCCGGGCGATTGCGCCTCTCTCGAACCCGACCAAGTACTTAGGACGGCGCTGCGCGCCGCCGGGACCTGAGAGGGTTTCGAGGTGTATGGTGCAGGGGAGCTCAGCCTCCTCCTGTTTGCAGAATAATTGAGCGGACGCTTGCGTGTTCGCGCGGGCCCCCGGGACACACTCCCGGGCGGCCGGCTGCTCAGCTCTAGTTGACGCAGCTCCCTGGTTGATCCTGCCAGTAGTCATATGCTTGTCTCAAAGATTAAGCCATGCATGTCTCAGTACAAGCCGCATTAAGGTGAAACCGCGAATGGCTCATTAAATCAGTTATGGTTCCTTAGATCGTACCCACGTTACTTGGATAACTGTGGTAATTCTAGAGCTAATACATGCAAACAGAGTCCCGACCAGAGATGGAAGGGACGCTTTTATTAGATCAAAACCAATCGGTCGGCTCGTCCGGTCCGTTTGCCTTGGTGACTCTGAATAACTTTGGGCTGATCGCACGGTCCTCGTACCGGCGACGCATCTTTCAAATGTCTGCCTTATCAACTGTCGATGGTAGGTTCTGCGCCTACCATGGTTGTAACGGGTAACGGGGAATCAGGGTTCGATTCCGGAGAGGGAGCCTGAGAAACGGCTACCACATCCAAGGAAGGCAGCAGGCGCGCAAATTACCCACTCCCGGCACGGGGAGGTAGTGACGAAAAATAACGATACGGGACTCATCCGAGGCCCCGTAATCGGAATGAGTACACTTTAAATCCTTTAACGAGTATCTATTGGAGGG